>NC_080832.1:113585785-113659160 GCF_030435755.1 Ochotona princeps
TCTGTTTGTGTCACGTGATACACGCTGTCATGTGACTGCTGTCTAGGTAAGAAGAGGGCGCTCTTCCCGAATTTTGGGGAGTCTTTTTCTCAGTATTACGTGCACCCCTGGTTACCAACTCTCCTCAGTCGGCATAGGCTGCATGTGGGGGGGACGGGCTCCCACAGTCCTGCTCGGTGGAGCGGTGAGTGAATCATCCCGCCCCGCCCCTTCCGGTCCTGACGTCTCCACCACTCCGCGCACCCGAAATCCCAGCGGTCGGCCCTCGGAAGCGTGTGAAAACGAGTCTTTGTTTTAATTTTCCAAGTTTCTCTTCGGGGCTTAGGGACGTTTTCCTTCGGGGCGCGGAAGAGGGAGGGCGGAGCCCGAGTGTCTAGGCAGGCGAAGGCTTCCTGCGGTGCGGTTTCCCGGGACAGCCGCACGGAGAGACCGAATTCGCCCCCCCGCCCTCAGGCCGCCCTGCTCCTGTCGTTTCTTTGGATGCCATTCCTGCTGCCCGTGGCCTCTCGCTTTCTATCCCGAGCCCTGCTGTCCATGGCCTCCGAAGTGCCCCCGTCCCAGCCCTCACCAGCCGCAGGCTCCGGCTATGTTCCCGGATCGGTCTCTGCAGCATTTGTCACCTGCCCGAACTCGAAGGTCGCCACGGAGATCGCCAGGTGGGCACCGCGGTGGGGCGAGGAGCGCGCCACTGTGTGTCAGGCTGGGGGGCTGCTGGTGCCGCGGCTGGGGTCTGCTCTGAGCGGGGTTGTCTTGGCGCCAGGGCTGTGGTGGAGAAGCGCCTGGCAGCCTGCGTGAACCTCATCCCTCAGATCACATCCATGTGAGTCACAGGATTCCCGGGTAACCTGAACGCGGGAGGCTTGATTGGGAGTCTTACGGGGCGGGGGGGTGATTTGCTCTCCGAGACTTCCTACCTCTTTCTCTGACCCTCTTCAGCTACGAATGGAAAGGCAAGATCGAGGAGGACAGTGAGGTGCTGATGGTGAGAAACCAACCCCAGTGCCCTGGGCTTCTACCTCTCAACTGAGATCCTAAATTGAATCCCACCTGTCTCCCCCGATTCAACCATATTTATGTTTGCTCCTTAGATGATCAAGACTCAGAGTTCCTTGGTCCCAGCTCTGACAGAATTTGTCCGGTGAGAGCCTGTCAGGGTGGATGTGGTGAGGGTGTGTGCTGTATATGAGGAGTGCTGGGGAGAGAGCTGCCTTTGTGACCCCACCTCCCCACCGTGCATCACCCGGTCTTTTGCAGTTCCGTACACCCGTATGAAGTGGCAGAGGTGATCGCGCTGCCTGTGGAGCAGGGGAACTCCCCGTACCTGCAGTGGGTGCAGCAGGTCACAGAGTCCAGCTCCGACTCCAGCACCATCCAGCCGTGATCACCTCCCAGATTCCCGTGCTCTCTGCCTTCCAGGTGATAACTGGGCCCCCAATAAATCCTGTCTTTGGTTCTCTCTGCCTTTTTGCTTCTTTTGCTGGTCATATTCACAAAGTTGGTCGGGGAAGAGGAGCGACGCATCTGGTCCCTGACCCCTCTGTCTTTCAGAGTGACACAGGGCTGCTTGGTTTGTTATTGTCTCTTTATTTCAACCATGATAGAGTCCAGAAGCTCATCTCATCCCCTTCCCCTCTTCAAGTCTTTGCACCCAGGGGTTAAATAATTTTAAAAAATATTTAAAAAGCTATAACAAAGTAACATAGAAGGAAAGGGGAAGATGTGGGGGTGGTGAGGAATCCTGAAGGGGGCAGAGAAGAGACAGTCTCTTCCCCGCCCCAATCCCGATTCCAGCCTGGATAGTCGGGAGGACGACCTCCCCCCCATCTCCCCAGGTACATCCCAGCTGTAGGTGAGGTGAGAGGTCAGGGTGTCAAAGTGCCGCCGTGTAATAAGCAGGGAAGTAGGCGGAAGCGGGACTGTTCAGAAAATGCCTCCTCCGCCCCACTCCACCAGGTACTGCACGGAGCCATCAGGCAGTATCCGCCGAGCAAGTATCCGTACAGGGTCCCCTCGGGACAGGTAGCCAACTCCACCGCGGCCCCCTCCCCCAGTCCCAGGAGACAAGCCACGGCACAGGGTTGAAGGAGGCGCTGAGTGGCTAGGAGGACCTGGGGGCAGGATTGGGGCTGAGGAAGATGAGGCAGTCATCGAGTGGGGGGCACTTTGAGGGATGTCTGTGGGGAAACCAATGTGAAGTTCCAGGGGTGACCTAGAGAGAGCGAAAGACAACAGTTTTGAGTCAATAGAAATGGGACAGGATTGATCAGATATTGGGAGCTGGGGTGCACGTGTGGATCAGATGGGGAACAAAGACATGGGGGGGACGCAAAGTAGCTTGGGGGAGATGATGTAATAGGACACAGATGCTCACCTGTCTGGGGGTTCACCCTCCCCAGAGGTCCCTGCAGTGCTGGCAGAAGGGTGGAAGGAGGCGAACATCCGGATAGGGCTGCTGGAGTTGGGGAGGGGGAAAAGAGGACTTGAAGCAGAGGGAGAGGCAGAGTGCCAACATTCCCTCCGGGAAGCCTGCCCACCCCCAAGAACAACCAGACTCTAGTTCTAGAAGTCCTACAAGAAGTAGGTAGCTAAGGGAGGTAGAACAAAGGAATTCCAGGTAACGAAGTCCAGAGAACTGGAATGGGACCACATTTGGTTGGTGGGTTGGAGGAGTAACTGACCTGGGCAGGCAGCGGGCATCTGTGGGCCGGAAGTTGTAGCCGCTGCTGCCCTGGTAACTCTGGTTAGGGCTGGAGGGTGGTGGAGACACAGAGGCCTAGAAGGAAGGGCCAGGGACTGAGCGCTAATCCTTGATTCATTCCCACATCCCACCATGCATCCCGTGGGGTTCCACCACCCTAGTACCTGCAGTGCCCTCTGCATACGAGCCCGCTCTCTCTGCTCTAGGATCTCCATCTCGGGCTGCTGGCGCACTGCTGAGGGTGGCCCCAGCTCCTCCACTTTCCCCTTCGGTCTCTTTCTTGGGGGCTCTGGCTCCGGCTCCAGCTCTGGCTCCGGCTCCGGCTCCAGCCTCCGACGCTTCCCCAGGGGACGTGAGACCCCTCCCCCAGGGCCCCTGCCCTGAAGGGAAGCTGTAAGAGGCCTCCTTATCCCCCCAGCCCCCTCCCGGACACCCCAAAGACCTCCCCATCACTATACACACACAAATAATCCCCCAGACTAACTCCCTCAGAATTTCCCCCATCTCTCCTGGACCAGTGACCTGGTTGGCGCTCCATCTCCAGGAGGGGACTCCACAGGAGGAGGGATGCGAGCATGGAGGCCAAATAAACATTTTCTCTTTTTGATCTCTCGTCCTGAAATGAAACTGAGCAGGTAAACTGCAGGTCAGTGATGCAGAAAAGTGAAGCTTCCCTTCCCCCTGGCCCACGTGGTCCTGGCCACGCCTGTGCCACTCAACTCCTCCCCCACAACCCCCCATCCCTCCAGCTGCCTTCAACTCACCGATCCTTGTGACTGTTAAGAGCAGAGAGAAGCTTAGAAGAACGCTCTCCCTTGGGAGTGTCTGAAAGCTGGGAAGGAGAGAGGGGCTTAGGGGAGCAGTGAAGCCCTCCCTTCCCGTCTCTAGTCTCTTTGTCCTACCCCAACCTTACTTTAAGCTCCACCATCCTTTTACCTCCCCCAGGAGCAAACTGTCCCAGTTCTCAAAGGTGAAGGGGAGGATCTCGCGGTCAAAATCAAAGTATTTCTTCTTACAGCAGACGCTCAGGTGGTAGAGGACAAGATGGGCCACGTCAACCCTGGAGAAATCAAGTTGTCAAAGCCACCGAACATTAGAAAAGCTGGGGGACCAAGGTGGGCAGCTGGGGTATGTAAGGTGAGATCCTGGGGGTGCTGGGAAAGGAGGTGCATTTGAGATCAGGCCCCATCCACCTTACCAGCGGAGTTGTAGCCTTCGAACTTTCTCAGGGCCCCCCCGGCACACGCAGCATTCAAATTCATAGAACCTGGACGTGGGCGGAAGGGAACACATCCTCTAGTAGCAGACTGCCCCGGAGGACTCCCGGGTGAGAAGGGGTGACCAGCTGAGGAAATATTGAGAGTTTGGCAAGGGAGCAGGGTGTGAGGGCCTCCTGGAGGATTGCCCTGGTCTCACCTGTCCCCATAGAGGAGGGGCTTGCTCAGACACTGGGTGCAGGCCTCGTGGAACCATTGCAGGCAGCTCTGACACTGCAGCATCTTCAGGTTCCACCTGGAGGGGAAGCACAGGGGCCTCCAGACACTGCCTTCCCCATCACTGCCCCCCAAACCTGCTCATCACTTCCCTCCTGACCCCATCAGAGCTGCCACCCCATTACTACTTACTCCCCAGGGCCACCGCAGTAGCAGTAGCTCTGCTGTCGGTTGCTCAGGTGCCCGGCATCCCAGTCCAGCCCTTTGAGTCCATAGGGCAGTGACAGCTTCATGCCCAGCATGGCCCTGGCATAGGGGCCCTTCTTCAGTGCACCTCCTCTCTGCAGAGAGAAACAGGGGGCAAGATTTCAGCTGCCTCAGGGCAGCTGGGAGAGGCTCCCACAGGAAGGGGCAACAGGAGACTTCCTTTACCTTGGTGGCGATTGCAAAGATGCACTGGCGGCACACCCAGGAGGTGCCATCTCCCTCACCAGGGGCTGGGGCCCTGGGAACATGGCAGTCCTGGTGATAAGCTGAAGAATGACATTGTTCACATTGCGTACCTGTTTGCGCTCGTTACTGAGATTCCAACATTTTGATCCATCTTGCTTAAACCTATACCACATGGTTCTGGAGTGAGGGCATTATCTAAAGATGGTATCGGCGAGGAAACTAGAGGTTTAGGGACTTGCCTAAGGTCACATGGTTAGAGAAAGATGTCTTTGAATCACCTTCTGCCTGTTAAACTCAGGTCACCTTCAGTTCATGGCTGCCCCTCCCTGTGCTGCAAGGGGGCAAGATTTCAGGCTTGAACAGACTGGCCCGATCAGTGGCACTGATGAGAGGCCAGAAGAGATGACCTGACACAGGACCAGTGCTGGAGGGAAGGCTTCGAGACAGCCTGGCAGGCCCAGGGCCAACTTCACCAAGCAGTTCAGGTATGTTGCTCTCTTACCGTGGCGACACTTCTCACAGCTGACCAGCCGGTTCCCAGGGGCCACTGCTTCAGATCGACAGACGCAGCAGATGAGTTCCTCTCCGGGCAGGGCAGCTGCAAGGGAACGCGGTGTCAGTAGGCCAGCCCTCGGGCGCTTTCTACCCCAGGCAAGGTCACTGTTTGCCATGGACTGCAGTCTCAAGGTCTCTGGGTCTCACCAGGGCTAATGTCTTTCCATAGAACCAGAAACTGGGAGTCATCCTCAAACTGGACCAGACACACCTCCCGAGTGCTGTCCACCTGGAAAGGGTGAACACATGGCATGCAGTGGGAGCCAGGATTCCATCAGGGAACTGATGGAATCAGTGAGAAGGTCAGAGGTCAGAGGTAGGTCTTACCTTCTTGATGGTGCCCAAGTAGAGCAGCCCATCTGTCCATCTGGCCAGTACATCTTGACCCTCCCACAGCCGAGGCCTGGTGCCTGAGGTGGGAGCAGGGGAAGCTGGGTCCCAAAGGGAGGGCGCACTAGAGCGGCTCAGCCGGGGAGACTGCGCCATGGCATCCTGGGGGGCCTAGCCAGGAAGGAGGTGTGAAAGTGGTGATTATGAATGCTGAGAAAGCCCATTTCTCCATCCAGAACCAAGTATCTGGTGCTCTCCAGACCCCAACACCACTTGAGTAGTCCTCCCAGGTTCCTGACTCCAAAACTCTTCCAACTTTAGTGGCTAGTTCTCCCGGCCACCCTCACTTGAACCCAGTTCTCTCATTTCCCAGCTTCCAGAGCTGTCCTGGGGTACTAATAGCCTAGTCTTTAGAGTTGGGGAGAAATCATAATTGGAGAAGTAGCGATTACCGCTCAGTTTCACCTTCCCCTTCTGCTCAGAGATAGCATAATTGGGTTCTGTGTGTTCCAGGCATGTGTTGAGAGAGCTTTTCTGGAGATGTTTTCCAGAGGAGAAACAGCTGTCTGCTATCTCACACACAACAATTTTTCCTAGTGCCAGGGTATGTCAGGTCACCCTCAAATTCGGGGTTCCCTTGCCCCTGGGTTAGGTAACTTCCCTGAGTGCCCTGGGAGGGGGCGTGTCCCGGTCCAGCTCTCTCTTCCCCTCGATGGCAAGTCCGAAAAGGGACTCCAGTCGGTCGGCCCTGCCGGACCCGAGGCCAGAGCTGCACAAGGGTCTCCCGCCCCGCGCCCCACGAGCGGACCCCTGGCTCCCTGTCCGCCCCCCCACTGGCGCCTCCTGCCGCCTCCTTACCGGTGACAGCTGGGGCCGCTGGGAGCCAGGCACAGGCAGATGGAGGAGACCTAGGCGAGCCCTCCGTGCGGGAAGGGCACGTCCAGGCGCTGGGAGCCGTGCAGACTGAGGCCAGGGGTCCCCAGGCCCAGACCCTCCGTCCCGGCGGCTCTGGGGCGTATGACGCAGCAGCCAAAGCAGCCAAAGCAGCAGCACAGCAAAAGGAGGCGGCGGGGGGAGGGAGGGGAGGAGAGGGGAGGGACAGCCGGGCTGGGGGGAGGGTGGTGGGAGGGGAGGACTTGGGGGTAGGAGGAGCTGAAAGGGGGGGCGGGCACCACCTCACCCCACCTCCCTCACCTCCAGCGTGCCTGGAGGGCGCCTTGAAAGCGGCTGCCCCCACAGCGGTGTGGGGCGTCAGTAGTGGAACCCTCAAGGGGAGGGAATCCCCGTGGCCCCTTCCTCTGAGGGGAGACTTGTCTTTGGGGCAAAAGGGAATCCCCCTCCCAAGATTGGCCCCCCACCCCATGTTACATCCGTTAGCTGCCCCACCCCCCTTGGTCACTCCAAGTCCCGCCCCCAGGCCCCAGTTCACGGCCCCGCCCTCCATTCACCCTTCCCCTTACCCCCACTCTGCCCTCCTCCCAGAGGTTGCCCCCGGCCCCGCCCGCTCCGTGGCAAGTAGGGGCCCCCCCACATACACCCAGCCCCGCGCCTCTGCGCACGCGTGGCCCCTCCCGCGCACGGCACCTGGGAGAACTGAGTCCCTCCTCTAGCGGGCGGCGGCCGATGGCGGTTGGCGCAAGGGGCTCTGCGAGGGTGCGCCCGCCCGCTCCCGGGGCGGGCACAAGGACGGAGGACCAGTTCCCGAGGCAGTGACGCCACCGGGAGCCAGCCAATAGGTAGGGGAAAGGCAGCGCCCCGGCTGTTCGAACAGGAAGACATGGAAAGGGCGGGAGGAGAGCACCAGCAGTTGGTGACCACACGCGCCGCCCCTGGACTCGGGTTCCCAACTTGCCGCAGGCTGGGAGCATTGCAGCTGTGGTGCTGGTAGGAAAGGGCAACTTGGTGACCGTGCTGGAATGCTGCATGACCTAATTGGTACGTCTCATTGACGTAAATGATACAAGTACCATGAAGTCGCAACCTGGGGGCCAGGGGCCATTTGTGAAGTGAACCAGTGGATGGAAGCCTTCTAACTTTTCCTTCCAATTTTCAAGAAATTGTGTGTGGTTTAAGTAATTGGAACCTTGCATCCCACGTTGGGGTGCCTGACTTTGCTTTCAATTCCAGCTCTCTGCTGTTGTGACCCTGGAAATCTGCAGGTCGCTGACCCCCAAGGAAAGACTGGGTTCTGGGCTCCTGGCTTCAGCCTGGACCTGTTGTGAGCATTTGGGAAGTAAACTAGCAAATGGAAGAGCTTTCCATGTCTCCTCTCTCTGCTTTAAAAAAAGAACGATATTTTTAGAAAAGCCTAATCCCACACACATGGCGGGGTAGACTGGTCCACAGTTTCTATCTTCACAGATATGAAAAACATCTTCTTGGGTTAACTGCTAATAAAACCTTTATTTTTTTTTTTAAAAAGCAAAGCAACTATTTATTTGATAAACCGGGTACATAGGTCCCTCCACCTAGTGAAGCACCCCTTACCAGCCGCCTCCCCTAAACAGTCACTCAGGCTCACACGCACACCCACATGCACACAAAGATCCATCTTCATTTCTTGTTGGCCTGGGCAGTACCAATAATACACTGGTTCACCTGCGGGAAGAGATACAATAAAAAGTTTGCAGAAAAGAACATTTTCTCTAAGATCTCTGCCTTCAGGAAATCCTGAAATAAGGGGCCTGAAGGAAGGAAGCTCCGGAGGCAGGTCCCAGCCGGTTCTGTGCCCGGTGGGTATGGAGATGAAAAGGCCTGGGAAGAGTGGGGAACTCCAAGTGAAGAGAGAGGTGGCGGAGGGGTTGATGCAATGGCAGAACATAGCTGATTCTTCATGTCCCAGCTGTTCTATTCCCCATCCAGCTACCTGCTGATGGCTTGGGAAAGCAGTGGAGTATGCCCCAGGTCCTTGGCCCCCTACATCCATGTGGGAGACCCAAAGCTCCTGGCTCCAGATGGGCTCAGCTCTGGCCACTGGGACTGTCTGGGGAATGAACCAGAAGATGGAAGATCTTTGTCTCAAATTGTAACTCAAAGAATTTTTTTTTTAAATAGTAATTAAAAACGTAATGACTGCAAAGGATTGGTATGCCTGCACTAAACAATGCTGCTGGTGCCATTTTTCCAACAGTTAAAATAACAGCATTTTAAACAAGTATTTTTAATTTAAGGTATGTACATCTTTTTTTAGACATAATGCTACTGGCATACAATTAGAATACAATATAGTGTAAACTTCTGTATGCACTGAGAAGCAAGATTCATAATTAGTCTTACTGCAGTGTCTACCTCATTGCAGTGGCCTGGATGAACCCATAATACCTCAGCTGTGCCTGGAAATGGCAGGGGCAGCTCTTCATAGAACAGTTAATGAATCAATGCAGAACTGAGAAGATTGGGAAGGCACCATTTTAAATTCCCTAATGAAATCTCTGATCTGGGCAAGATCATTGTTTCAGAAAATCACTAGGTGAAAATGCTGATGGGAAGTTTAAAATGGATCATTCTAGGTTGAACAGCTAAGGATTGGGGACCTTCTGACAGGACACATAAGAAGTATCCTATACCATCTTGGCAATGGACTTAAGTCTACTCAAACCTCTATTAGACAGCAAAACTAGGCAAACTCATGAATATAGCATATTCTATAGGAAAAATGACCCTACTTCTTTTTTTCTTTCTTGCCCAACTTTGTTTCCCAGGCAGCAGCCCTGAGTTGCCATGGCCATGGACCCTACTTCTTCTTCCTTTTTTTTTTTTTTTTAAAGATTTATTTTATTTTTATTACAAAGTCAGATATACTGAGAGGAGGAGAGATAGAGAGGAAGTGGAGTTGCCGGGATTAGAACCAGCGGCCATATGGGATCAAGGCAAGGACCTTAGCCACTAGGCCACGCTGCCGAGCCCGACCCTACTTCTTTAACAAATAAATGGTATAAGGGAATGGGACCTGTTCTAGATTAAAAAGAAAGTGGGATACTTCAACCAAAACAGATGGCCTTTGTCAGGATCCTGATAAACCTAATGCATACATAAGACAATTGTCGGGGTCTGTGGGTTAGGCTGGCTATTTTTCTTCTGATCCAGCCCCATGCTAATATGCCTAGGAGGGTGTGGAGAATGACCCCAGTGTTTGGGCCCCTGCCACCCAGGATGAAGTTAGTGACTCTTAGCTTCAGCCTAGCCCAGACCTGGCTACTGCAGCCACTTGGGGAGTAAATCAGTGGACGGAAGTGTCTCTCCCTTTTTGTTGCTCTTTCAAATAAATAAATCTTAAAAAAAAGTACAAAATGGTCAACGTGGCCTTATGGGTCATAGAAAAAGCATGGAAGCAATCCAAGTGTCCAGTAGAGGGAACTGGTGGATAAATCCTGGTGTCTCCAAACAGCGCAGTCTTAGGTCAACCTAAAAATAACATGTTCATTTCTCTGAGGGGAGGAGGCTGTTTTGTTGCACAAAAAAAGATGCAGAACTACATGTGAGAATAAGGAAAGGGATTAGAAATTACGTATAGTTTCTACTTGGACAAACAAAAGAGACACTGGAAGGATAAACAATAATAAATGATATAAATGACTTTACAGGGATGGAGGATGGAGTGGACAGGGCTGGTGATAATCACATTTCATTGTGTTATGTGTAGCTAGCTCTCAATATAGTTTTGACCTTTTTTGTCATCTGTTTTAAAAACTTAATTCAAAACCCGCAAGTTAAAAATGGAACCAGGTGGGCAGTGCTCAAATGCCTGCTGAATGTGAATTGTTTCTGGGAAAGTGTGGTCCTGGCCTGGAGGACAGAGGGGTCAGGATGGAGAGGCCTGCAATCAGCCAGGGCTCCTGAAAGGACCTGGCATTGGTGTTAACCGCACCTTGGAGGCAAAGCGCAGACTGTTGAGGGACTCAGAGGCGTTCTCTTCCAGAGGGGAAATGTTCACAAACATGAGCCTGTGGGAAAGAGAAAGGAGACCCAACCTCAGTATTAACGACCAGCAGAGCCTGGCCAGGTTCCCTCTCACCCCTAACTCCACACAACAGTTCCTACTCAATCCCTCTCGCGCACGTTCACTTACATCTTAGCGCTGCCACCCAGAGAGTTCTGCAGCAGATACGTAAGTTTGCTGTTCCGGTAAGGGACGTGGGACTCCTAGGAAGTTGAGCAGGAACATGTGGATAAGATAGGGTAGGCTTCCACACAGCCAGCTGGTCCCCCAGGCTCACTTGCTTATGCCCCCTTTTCTCACCTTGTTGCTCAAGGCCATGATGACCAGCCCCAGCGTGGACAGACTGCTGTTAATGGCCTGTGTTTCCCGGAGTCGCTCCCGCTCCCCAGGGCCAAAAGCTAAGCTGGGGTCTAGTCGTTCACTCCCAGCCAGATCCACAAGGTTGAGGGGGGCCCCACATTGCAGGCCTCGGCTAGCATGCTCCCCCACGATCTGCAACTGGAACACACTGTGGCTGCGTGACGACCGCTCATTCTGTGCTGTGCGAGCCACGGCCCGATTCTGGTGGGCTAGATGGAGCAGGGCCTCCACCTGGGGATGGAGGGGCAGCAAGAACAAAGACAGGAAGTTAGTATAGTGCTCCTCTCCCTGCAGCACTTGGGTCGCTTCTCTCCAGTGTCTGCTTATGCCACAGATGCTATCCCTCATCACCCAATGTAGCGAGCTATCCCACATCCTCTCCATCCCACAGTCTCTGCTCTGCATACTTCCACCTTGTGGCGCCAGGCCCTCTCTTTCCCACTGCTCAGTTCTAGTGCCATCTGTGTCCTTACCTCCTTCTCACAGGACACAGCAACATATCTGGCATTGGTGACAGTGAGTTCCTCGCTCCCTGGTCCTGCACGGCGAATCTCACACTCTCCTGCTTGGCCCTTACGTGTTCCAGTGGCCAGCAGGTCTCGGACAGTCTCATTGTAGATCTCTACATAGCTTGCCACAAAGCTGTAGGTCCAGCCCTGGCCACTCAGCTCTTGGGCCACGGAGAAGAGGTGCTGCATGGCCCGAGGAATCAGCCCCTTCAACTGGGGGTCTTCCCCAGGCCCGCCTTCCATTGTGAAGGTCTTGCCACTGCCTGTCTGGCCATAAGCAAAGATGCATACGGGGTAGCCGTCCAGGGCCGACTGGACAAGCATAGCGATCTCCTCAAATACTTCATCCTGTTTAGCTCCTGGTGGAAATACTCGGTCAAAAGAGAAATCATGGCGGGTGGTGGGAGCTGGTGCCCCACTAAGGGTTCCACGCCGATCATCAGAGCGAGAGAGGGTAAGGCGGTTTGAAAGATCCGCAGGCCCGCCAGGGCCAGGGGGAAACAAGAGGAAGCCAGGGGATGGGGTAGGCTCCCCTGGAAGGACAGGGCGGACCCGGCAGAATACCCGGATGTTGCCCTTAAGTTCCTGTAGCTGGTTGTGCAGGCGCCGGCGCTCCATCTCTAGACCGTGGAGACGGTCTCCTCGCTCGGCTAGTAAGGCCGCCTGGGCTGCTGTCTCCTCTCGCAGAGATGCCACCTCTGCCTGGCTGCTTGACAGGGCAGCCTCTGAAGCTTCTAGCCTCCTCTGTCCAGGAGAGAAAAGACACAGAAAGTGAGATGCAAGCAAGAGTAAACAAACCACAGGTGGCAGGCATTGTGGCCACTGCCTTAACCCACTAGCATCTTCCATCAAAATGCTGGTTTGAGTCCCAGTTGCTCCATTTCTGATCCGGCTCCCTGCTAAAGCAGCAGCAGGTGGCTCAAGTGCACCCGTGGGGGAAACCTAAATGGAACTCCCACTGTGGTCATTTGGGGAGTTAACTAGTAACCAGTAATTTTTTCTCTTTCCTCTTCCCCCACCCCTTCTCTGTCACTCTGCCCATGTCAAATAAAATAAATGTTAAAAAAAAAAAAATCATGTGACTAAGATGGCATGGGGAGTGAGGTAGAGTCTCTTACTCTCAAGGACCTCACAGTCCGGCAGAAAATAAGGAATTATAGGACAAGGATATGCTAGTATTCCCTAGGACTACAGGAATATCCAGGAGCACATGAAGAAGACTGCGATCAGGCTGAAATGCAAAAGTTTGTGTGTGAACCAAAGGACAAGCTGAGCACAGAATGAAAATAACAAAAAAGGGGTCTGGTACGATAGCATAATGGTTAAGGTCCTCGCCTTGAACGCAAAGGGATCCCATATGGGTGCCGATTCTAATCCTGGCAGCTCCACTTCCCATCCAGCTCCCTGCTTGTGGCCTGGGAAAGCAGTCAAGGACGGCCCAAGGCCTTGGGACCCTGCACCGCGTGGGAGACCCGGAAAGAAGTTCTTGGCTCCTGGCTTCGGATTGGCACAGCACCGGCTGTTTTGGCCACTTGGGGAGTGAATCATTGGATGGGAGATCTTCCTCTCTGTCTCTCCTCCTCTCTGTACATCTGCCTTTCCAATAAAATAAATAAATCTTTAAAAAAAAAAAAAAAAAAAAAGAGGGCCCGGCGGCGTGGCCTAGCGGCTAAAGTCCTCGCCTTGAAAGCCCCGGGATCCCATATGGGCGCCGGTTCTAATCCCGGCAGCTCCACTTCCCATCCAGCTCCCTGCTTGTGGCCTGGGAAAGCAGTCGAGGACGGCCCAATGCATTGGGACACTGCACCCGCGTGGGAGACCCGGAAGAGGTTCCAGGTTCCCGGCTTCGGATCGGCGCGCATTGGCCCGTTGCAGCTCACTTGGGGAGTGAAACATCGGATGGAAGATCTTCCTCTCTGTCTCTCCTCCTCTTTGTATATCTGGCTGTAATAAAATGAATAAAATCTTTAAAAAAAAAAAAAAAGAAAAGAAAATAACAAAAGAGGGAAATACAAATACAAAATGCCCAGAAGTGACAAACCAGTCATTTGAGAGACTGCAAGTCATTCAGTCTAGTTGCAATTCCACCAAGAAGTCAAATGCACGTGGGAAGAGGGAAAGTACCACAGGGGTTACTGTGATGGGACCTGGAAAGGTGGGGTGTGGGGGCAGGGTAGAGGACTAGGGGATGCACAGATCCAAGCAGGAGCTAGGAACACAAAGTCAAGGAGAGAGAGAAAGAGGCAGACAGCAAGACAGAGTCACAAACTGAATAGGGCAGAGCCCAGTGAGCCTTCAGCGGGTGGAGTGACCTCTGCTGAGGTGGGGTCGGAACCAGGTAAGAATCCAGCCCTCACCTCCTGCTCCTCCAGTCGGCTGGCCAGGCCCCTTCGCTCCTCCTGCAGCTCCAGCTGCTCTTTCTGAAGCTCCTGCACCAGGCCTTCCTGTGTGCCCAGCCGTTCTTCGAGCTCCAGGACCCGGGCACTCAGGCGCTTCAGCTCCTGCTGGCCCTGCTCGGCCTGGGTCTGAACCCTGGCTAGCTCTTCCTCCAGTGTGCTGCGCTCTGTCCCCAGGGCCTTGGCCTGTTGCTGGGCCTCTCGGAGCTGATCCTGCAGCTGCTGGTTTTCCTGGCTCAATGTCTGGGTCCTCTCACGGCTTCGTTTCAGCTCTGCGGTCATGTCACACAGCTGACCCTTTAAGTCCCAGGCAGGACGTTTACCAGGTTTTTTCCCTGCCCCCACAGGAGGAGCAGCTGATGCTAAGATGACACAGAAAGGACAAAGGTCAGGGGTTGTGGGTATCTATCCCTTGTCCATTCTAGCATTTAGGGCCGCCATACCTGATGCTAAATCTGTCCTGTTCCATTTCAGGATGGAAGAATCCCACTGGGTTTTTCTGGGCACTTACCACCTCCTCTGCCCCATCCCCAGCCTCACCCAATGGGTATGTTTGTCACCTACTGCCAGGCTTCTGGGGAGGAGCAGCAGGGACTGGCTTCTGGTTCTTCAACACTAGAAAAGTGAAAAGCTGTTGTAAGGAACCACAGAAGCAGCATCCCTCCACCATTCTCTCTTCACATGTACCCCAAATCCCTTCTCGGCCCCAGCTCCTACCTGGAGCAACACTTGTGGAACACCGGGCGCCTACCTTCTTGGGAACTTTTTGAGCTGTCCAGAGATGGCAGAAAGGAGAAAGTCAGTATTACTCTTAGGGGAACACTTTTACTAGCTGAGGATCACAAACAAGGCCACATGGGCATACACCCTTCTCAACTATGTAAACAACATTAAAAACAAAAATTTAAAAAGAAAAAAGAAAGAAACATGGCAACTTTCCTTGTCCTCTAACTCTGTCCATCTCCTAATGATACTCCTCTGAGGGCAAGAAATCATTTAGCATGCTACAAAGCAAGGTGGACTAAGATAAATGAAAAAGCAGGAGAAAACCAGAACCTTGTGTAAAGGAGGTTCCGTTTGGGCAGAAAGCGTGGGGGACCAAGTCCACACATGCTCAGATACTCATACGACTTCCCTGCAGGACAGAGTTGCCTCTGAGAAGGAAAATCGGACAGCTAAGTAAGGGACTGTGGTAGGAAATTTTGTGCCGGTCAATTCTGCACTAAGTGAAATGTACTATCAATTCAAACCAGACTAAAAGTCAAAGAGAAGGAATAAAAGTTGAAACACTCGACTCCTGTGCCCTTGGCCCCTGGCTCATCCCTGGGTTCACCTGTGATCCGGCCTTGGGTCTGGGACACGGCGCTGGGTGGTGGCACTCTGGCACGCGATGAGTCTGTTCTGGTGGACGAACCCAGGACCCTTGTCCGTTTCTGCGAGAGATTAGGATGAGAACCATTGAATCTCTTCTCTCTCACACACACACGCATAAGCTACACATACACGTGGCTTCTTAAACCCAGCTCACCTTTTCAGGCTCCAAGGCATTTTCCGTCTGATCAGGCCCCCTCTTGCGGCTGTTTCCTGGAAGAGGAAGTCGGGACGAGCCCTTAACCAGGGGTGTCTTCAGCTCTACGTTCCCCTTCACTTCCAACAGCGGAGGCCTCTATTGGACAAACAAAAACTGTTTGAAGACAATGGCCAGGACCCCAAAAGTCACTCAAATCTCCGCTTTTGGTTTCCCAGTATCAATTCTCAACATCAATGACAATTATTAACTGAAGACCACTTGTGCTGAAAGCTAGGACTCAAGAGATGATGTGCCATTCAAATAGCAGAGGGGGTACATAGGGTAGGCATTGGCCTGGTGGCTAAGATGCTGGTAAGACACCCAATAGTGTTCACAGTGCTTGGGTTCAAGTCACAGTTCCACCTCCCAGTTCATATTCCTAAGAATGTACACCCTGGGAGACCGTTAAGCTGCTGGCTGCAGTATGGCATCCCATATGGGCACCAGTTCGAGTCTGGGCTTCTACTCCCGATCCACTCCTGCTATTAACAGGACCTGGGAAAGCAGGGGTAAGAAGGCTCAAGTGTTTAGACCCCTGTACTCATGTGGGGGACCTGGATGAAGCTCCCGGCTCCTGCATTCCGCTTGGCCCAGCCTTGGCTCTTGTGGCCATTTGGGAAGTGAATCAGTGGATAGGAGATCTCTCTCCCTGTAACCATGCCTTTCAAATAAATAAAATTCTGAAAAGGAAGGAAGGAGAAAGAAAAAGAGAAAAGGAAGGAAGGAAGAAAAAAGAAAGGAAGAGAGGGAGGGAGAGAGGGAGAGGGAGAGAGACCCATGGCATGGCACAGTAGGTTAAGCCTCTGACTATGGTGTTGACATCCATATGAGCACTGGGTGAAGTGCCAGCTGTCCCACTTACAATCCAGCTCCCTGCTAATGTGCCTGGAAAAACAGTAAAAGCCCAAGTCCTTGCATGGAAGACCAGCTTCCAGAAGGCTTCAGAGCAGCCCAGCTCTGGCCATTGTGGTTATCGGGGGAATGAACCAGCGGATGGGAAGATCTCCGTTTCTCTGTCTCTCCTTCTAACTCAGCCTTCCAAATAAAAATAATCAATCTTTTTTTTTTTTTGAAGTCCTTAATCTG
The DNA here is from genome assembly GCF_030435755.1 of Ochotona princeps. Taxonomy (NCBI): domain Eukaryota; kingdom Metazoa; phylum Chordata; class Mammalia; order Lagomorpha; family Ochotonidae; genus Ochotona; species Ochotona princeps. The sequence goes on from NC_080832.1 coordinate 113,602,115, forward strand.
TTTTGTTCACAACTATAAAAACAGAGGGCCTGGAACAATGTCTGCCACCTGGTAGGATTTTGTGGTTTTTGAAGGAATTAAATGTCCATCAGGGGAATACTTAAAATAAAATGTGACACATCCAACTAATAGTTTATACAGAAATAAAAAGGAGAAATAATGTGTGGCATTTTTACCTGCCACCTGCAAAAACGTGCAGAAGGAATGCTTATTTTAATCAAACATACTATGAGAATTAATTTTTTTCTTTAAGTATTCCAGTGTCAAGCATTAAATTGGTTTTTATAATCCATGCCCTTCTTCCTCTCTACACCACCACAGTGGACCATCAGAGATTTACCTCCTAGGCCCAGCGTGGTAGCCCAGTAGCTAAAGTCCTCCCTTAGAATGCGCCAGGATCCCATATGGGTGCTGGTTCTAATCCCGGCAGCTCCACTTCCCATCCAGCTCCCTGCCTGTGGCTTGGGAAAGCACTTGAGGACAGCCCAAGGCCTTGGGACCCTGCACCCACATGGAAGAGGCTCCGGACTCCTGGCTTCAGATCAGCTCAGCTCCAGCCATTGTGGTCACTTGGGGAGTGAATCAATGGACAGAAACTCTTTAAAAAAATAATATAAATAAATAAATAAAAACATTAATTTTTAAAAGAGATCTACCTCGTATCTCTCTGCTTCTTAAATAAAATGAAAATAAATTAATTTTTAAACTAATTTTAAAAAAAGATTTATTTATTTTTATTGGAAAGTTAGATATACAGATAGGAGGAGAGACAGAGAGGAAGATCTTCCTGTCCGTTGATTCACTCCCCAAGTGACTGTAACAGCTAGAGCTGAGCTGATCCAAAGTCAGGAACCAGAAGCTTCTTCCAGGTCTCCCACACAGGTGCAGGGTTCCAAGGCTTTGGGCTGTCCTCAAGTGCTTTCCCAGGCCACAAGCAGGGAGCTGGATGGGATGCGGGGTCTCTGGGATTAGAACCAGCACCCACACGGGATCCTGGCATACTGCAAGGCAAGGATTTTAGCCACTAGGCCACCGCGCTGGGCCCTTTAAACTAATTCTTTAAAAAAGTCAGATGGGCACCTGACACATCATTTAGGATCTATTTCCTTTGGCTTTATGTGGGTTCAGAAAATGTGTTCAAACTCCTTTTTATTCAACACAAACTGGTTTTTATACAGCCCATGCAGTAGGACTCCCAAGAATATAGTACTTGCTACTCTTCTCTTCATTACAAAGTTAGACACAATGACCCCAACTTTCCTTAAAAACCTTAAACATATAACCCTTTTTTTTAAAGATTTATTTATTTTATTGGAAAGGCAAATGTACAGAGAGGAGGAGAGACAGAGAGGAAGATCTTCTGTCCGATGATTCACTTCCCAAGTGACCAAAATGGCCGGTGCTGTGCCGATCCAAAGTCAGGAGCCAGGATCTTCTTTCCAGGTCTCCCACACAGGTACAGGGTCCCAAGGCTTTGGGCCGTCCTTGACTGCTTTCCCAGGCCATAAGCAGGGAGCTGGATGGGAAGCAGGGCCACCGGGATTAGAACTGGTGCCCATATGGGATCCCTGTGTGTTCAAGGCGAGGACCTTAACCATTATGCTATCGCGCCGGGCCCCACATATATAACCTTTTATAAGAACAGACATTCAGGAGCCTACATTATGGCAGAGCATATTAGGCCTTTGTAATTCTGGCATTCCATATGAGTCCAGGTTCCAGACCCAACTCTTCCACTTCCTATCCAGCTCCCTGCTAATGAACTGGAATAGCAGTGGAGGATGGCCCAAGTATGTAGGCTCCTGCACTCATGGGAAATAGTAATGAAACTCCAGGCTCTGCCACTATTTAGGGAGTGAACCAGCAGATGGAAGATCTCTCTCTCTCTTGCATTCCCTATAGCTACACCTTTCAAGTAAACAAAAATAAATCTTTTTTTTTTTAAAGCACATCTATCCAGTTATTTTTTCTTTTCTTTTTTTCAAGATTTGTTTGTTTGAAAGGAAGAATTAGGCAGAAGAGGCAGAGATCTTCCATCTGCTGGTTCATTCCCCATGGGACTGGCAATGGTCAGAGCTGGGACAGTTTGAAGCAAGGAGCCTAGAGCTTTTCCAGGTCTCCCCGTGGGTGCAAAAGTTCAAGAACTTGAACCACTTTCTGCTGCTTTTCCACAAACATCAGCAGAGAGCTGGACTGGAAATGGAGCAGCTGGGACTCAAACTGGCACCCAAATGGGATGTTGGCACTGCAGTCAGAGGTTTAACCTACTACTCCAGGGAGCCTTTCCCCACGCCCCATCCTTGCTTACATTCATTTTCCAAGTTCCCAGATGAATGCCACCCACTTCACCACCTCACGCACTGTTGTAGTAACCCTCCCTCCGCTCCTCCACTCCATCAACTTTTCTCCCTGCGTGGGTCACCTCAGCCTGTGTAACACGAGTCATGACTTTTCTCAGCCTAGGAGTCTCCACTTGGCCTTCCCTGCTGGTTATCATCTTTTTCCCTTGCTGCCCTTCGCGGCAAAACTCCTCAAGGTGTTGTTTCTACAGTGTTCACGGTGTCTCATTTCCCTCCCAAGCCCATTCCAATCAGGCATTCACCCGCATCATTCTAATAAAACTCCTGCAACTTCATGTTACTAAGTCAATTCTTCATCCTCCTGGATCTTTTTATGACTTACTTATTTGAAAAGCAATGACAGAGAGAGACACACAAAGAGAGACAGAGACAAAGATCTCCATTAGCCACTTCACTCCCCAAATGCCCTCAACAGTCAGGGCTCGACCAGGGCCAAAAACTTCATCCAGGCTGCCCAGGTGGGTGGCAGGAAGCCAGCACTTGACCATCATCTGCTGCCTCATAGGAACGGCAGGAAGCTGGACGGAAGAGGAAAAGCTGGGCTTTGGTCCCAGGTACTTCAATATAGGATGTGGGTGTTCCAAACCATGGCTTAACCCACTACCCCAGGGTACCTGTTCTATCCTCATGCTCCTCTCTTTCTAAAGAGAGACTGATCTGAAAGGCAGAGTAACATAGTGTGTGTGGGGGGGTGGGATTTCCATCCACTGGTTTACCCGCAAATGGGCACAAGAGCCAGGGTTAGTCAAGGCCAAGCCAGAAACTCCTTCTGGGTCTCCCATAGTGTGTCAGGGGCCCATGCAGCAGGACTATCCTTTGTGCTTTCCCAGGAGCATTAGCAAGAAGCTGGCTTGGAAGCAGAGCTCTGATGTGGGATGCTAACCTCCTAAGCAGCAGCTTCATCCGCTACAGCAAGTCAATCCAAACATTTCCTGATCCATCTAGTAGCATTTGACACAATTCCTCACTCCCTCTGCTTTAACAGATTTTCTTTTCTTAGCCTCCAGAAGACCACCCTTTCTTAATTTTCCTATCCTATGGACAGGCCTTCCTCATCTCTCCAAAGCCATCAGCTGTCTTTCGACTCTGCGACTACAGTCACTACCCGTCCCTAGGACTTAAAAACCGTTGATAGGCTGACAGTTCCCAAATATTCCTCTCTAGCCCAGACTTCACACTTGAACTTACCACACTGCCTCCACCTGGAAGTCTAGTAACCAGCCTGCTTCTGCCCAACCCGTCACACTTACTCCTCTTGCAGCTTTTTCCAACTCAGGTGGTCTCTCTTTCAGTTGTTCAGTCCAAAACTCCCAGCGTCTACCCTTTCTCTTACACATCACCTCCAATCTGTCTGCAAGCCAAGGCTGACTCCACCTTCCAACCACAGCCACAATCAGACCCTCTGTAGCTCTTTCTCCCACTACTCCCAGGCTGATCTCAGTCACTGTCCCATGGCACCCTGAGTGTCACACACCAGGATCTCTCAGTAGGGCATCGATGGTCTTACAGCCTCCAGACAATGCCTTAAGACACTGTTGCTTGCAAGCAGCATCTGGCAGCAGAGGGCAGGGACCCTAAGCATCAGACCATGGACTGGACAGTTCCCACAACCAAGTATGCACCTGCTGAGGTAGGGAAAGCCCGCTGCACTCCCAGCAAGCCTTGCTTGTACCTTTGCCCTCTTGCAATCCAACCTCAAGGTGAGAGAGTGAACCTCTCAAACTCTAGGACAGATCGCATCTCTTCACCTAAAATGTTCCAATGATTCTCGATCTCCGTTCCCTACAATGGCCCCAAAGAGAAGGCAACTGTGATCTTATGCAAAGGTTCACTTTTCACTAGCTCATCCTAAAACCCACATTTTTTCATGAGCTTTCTGAAGATGTTCTGCACATGTAAATTTCAAAAAAATTTGGCACCAAAATAAAACTGATCTTTTAATTCCATTTCCACAAGTTTTCTGGGGTCCCCACGAATAATTAGAAGGTGTATGCCACTTTTGGCACTGACCAGCAGCTCCAGGAAGAAGGGGATTTGTATATTTGTGATTGCACCCCACGTGTTCACAACAGCTCCTGGCATCACACACTGTTCCAGTCACATCACACACTGTTCCAGTCTTCTGCTTCCCAAATACAAATACCATCCCATCGGGGCGAACTCCACCTTTGCGTCAATCAGGATGTGAAATGCTAGTAAATCAGGGACACAGAGAAGACCTCTCCTCTGCCACCCCAGGTCAGCACACTCGCTGTCACGCACAGGAGGCAGTCCTCAATAAGCTCATGGAAAACACAAACTATGACAAACCGTGCATGAGTCTCACAATCGTTTGCACGGAAGTAAACTCTTTTAATTCTACTTTCCAACCCTTCTCAACTTCCCCCGTGCACCCCTTTCCGCCTGTAGCCAGCTGTGGGGAGAAGTAACCACATCAACCAGGAATCTGCACAGCCTGGGATGGGGAGACGATGAGATTTACAGCCCAGATTATCCCATTACCGTTCGCAACACCCAAAAACAGCAAGAGCAGGAGGAACAACACACACAGACGTCAAGTCCGCAAAGGTAGGGGTTCCCTGCCCCCCCGCAACTCTTCCCACAGACTGCAATCCTGAGTAGGAACGAAGTGGAGGAAACATGCAGCACGAGCCTGGGAATTCTAAATGGGCAATCCTGAAAACACAACAAGGTGAGAAAGACTGTCCCCTAGACATGAGGATAGTGGGGAACACACCGATGCGGCCCAGGACCCCCGCAGCAGCAGAGGAGCCCGGTTTGGACGCCGTCGGGGCAGCCACCCGTTCGTTACCCGCCGCCCGGGGCGAGAAACAGGCGCCGACCGCTACTCACCTGCGGCTCCATGTCCACCTCGGTCCTACACACACCAGGGAGGTGCGCAATGGCAGAGGCCGGGACGCCGGGACTCCCGGGACGCGCGTGTTCCGGCCCGCTCGAGACGCTGAGCTCGTGCGGTTCGGCTCGGGAGGCTCCCGCCGCTCCGCGCCACACCCGCCACTTTTGAATTTCAACGGCCGTCACCCAGTCTCACCGCGCTGCTCACGCTTCGGCCAATCGTCGCCGTCGCCACCGCCGGGGACCAATCGCAGCGCTCTCCGCCTCGCAAAGCCACGCCCCCGCGCCCCTGCTTCCTGATTCGTGCACCGGCTGAGGAACACCCCCGCACTTCCGGCCCCCACTGCTCCTCTCGGCGCTCCCCTGGGCCTCCGGGATGGCCCGGGACTTCCGCTGGGCTTCAGGCCGCCGCTCGCTACGTCAGCGAGGAACGTCAGCGGCAGGACGCTCAGGAGGAATGGTGGGACGGCGGGGACGCGGGGGCCCCGGAGAAGCACGCATGCGCAAAGGGGAATCCGTGCGGGCGTGCGCCCCCTCTCGGCTGCCTCTGGGAACGCCGGCGTGACAGGGGCTCGGAGGCGGCCTCGCCTGGCCTCTGACAGGAGAGTTCGGGTTCTATCCGTTTTCCCCGTTATATGCCGTTTTCTCTGCAAATAATGGGACTTTTTGTGCGAGCTGGCGCTCGGTGGACCCATGATGAGGATTTTGTGCAGTCCCTTCCATCCCTACATCCCTGGACGTTGTTGGACTTCAGAGCCCTGAACCCAGGGATGGTTTTGACTGTTTTCATTAATGCAGTATTCTACGCTTTCCGAATGCACGTGCTTTGTCTCGTTTAGTGGCATAAATTCGCTGAACTCTTATGAACTGCCAAGTGCTTTAGATAGGTTATCTTCAGGATGGGAGATAAAGGTTAAGCACGACTCTGGGGTCCCTTGGTTCCAAAATTCAAGCTGTTTCTGTTATCCATGTTGCCTCTGACAATCCCAGCAACAAAGACTCCTTAACTATGAACAATGTGTTGGTTAACCAAGTCATGCTACCGCATTTCTCTCCCTGAGTTTCCACCAGTCTTCAAGGTGTGCAGGGAGGGTACCAAGGGGTCTGCTCAGGGCCCTGGTGCCCTGGAGATTGGCAGAAGGGGGACCCAAGCCGTTGTTAGCCAGCCCCAAGTATCCCCAGGCTGGAGGTGTTGGGGAATAACCAACCTCTTGGAGTTGTCCAGAAGAGAAATTTACTGTGAAAAGTAACCAGGAGGAAGATACACTATCCCCACCCTACCCACTTAGAAAAAAACCCTGCCTCCTGGAAAATCAGTTTGTGGGAGGTTCATAGCAAAGGCCAGGGATGTCCAGGATAGAGAATGAGGGTGGGGGTATGGGTGGGATGCAGGAGGGCCCTTCCTGCTCACCATGTGTTTTGATATGTGTGATGTGCAAAACTGACTCAAAATGGTGTCTGGAAGCTTTAGCTGTTCCTTGTTCCTGATGATCTGGTTCCCCGCCACCACCCCCCCAAGTAGTCCACTCTTACTAAAGCTTTCCTGAACATGCTAAAAATCCAGCTGCAGGTGGTGAGCTGCTGCAAGGGGACCCACATCCCTTGTCTGCTGGGTGCCTGCATTCCAGGCCCTCCCAGCCTCTGACCCTATTCCTAGCCACTCCTGTGGGTGAGCAGGATTGAGCTCTGGACCTTTCCAGGCTCACCCAGCAGCAAGCCATGTAAGAAGCAGAACCTTGCTCCAATTGGCATTGCAGATAGCAGCCTGTGTCACAAAGTGGCACAGTGTCCAACACCAGTCCCCAAGATGGTGCCTCCTTGCTGTGTGTCCTTACAGAGCCAAAGTCAGAGAGGTGTTAAACTAGCTCCTTCCAGCACTTTTGTAAGACACTAATCCACTTTAATCACATCCCAAGGGTACCCACCAGCTTTACTGAAATTGAGTTTCAGTCCATGAATTTAGGGACTGGGACCCATTGAGACTAGAGTCGTAATAAAGCAAATTTGCTGTCAGAAACTTGGCATGCTGTCTTGATCCTCCACAAAGAAACTTGGGGGCCCAGCACAATAGCTCAGTGCCTAAATCTTTGCCTTGCAAGTGCTCATATGGGCGCTGGTTCCTGTCATGTTGGCCCCTTTCCATCCAGCTCCCTGCTGGCAGTCTGGGAAAGCAGTCAAGGATGACCCAAAGCCTTGGGACCCTGCACCCACGTGGGAGACCCAGAAGAAATTCCAGGCTCCTGGCTTTGGATTGGCGCAACTCTGGCCTTTGCAGTCACTTAGGAAGTGAACCAGCAGATGAAAGATCTTTCTCTTTGTCTTGCTTCTCCATAAATCTGCCTGTCTAATAAAAATAAGTAAACCTTAAAAAAAAAACTTGCATGGTGGAGGAAAGAGGAAAAAAACAGTAAGAAACAATCACTACATTCAAAGTGATATTTGGAAGAAAAAAGTATCAGAAAAAATGGGGGGTGTGGGGAGATGCTGGCCTTGTGGAACAGCAGGTCAGACCACCGCTGAGGATGCTACATCCAACTACTGAATGCTGGTGTTGGAGTCTCGGCTACTCCACTCAGCCAACCGTTCAGAAAGTGAATCAACAGATGGAAAACAGTTCTGACTCTACCCCTTCTCTTTGTCATATTGCCCTTCAAATAGATTTTTAAAATCTTTTTTCTTAAAGATTTATTTTTATTGGAAACCCAGATTTGCAGAGAGAAGGAGAGTCAGAGAGAAAGATCTTGCATCCGCTAATTCACTCTGCAAGAGGCCGCAATGGTCAGAGCTGAGCCAATCCAAAACCAAGAGCTAGGAGCTTCTTCTGGATCTCCCACATGGGCCTTCATTGTCTCTTTCCCCAGCCACAAATGGAGCTGGATCAGAGGTGGCACAGCAAAGACATGAACCAGCGCGCATATGAGATCCTGGTGTGTACAAGGCAAGGACTTCAGCTACTAGGCTATTGTGCCGCCTCCCCTTTTTTTAAGTGGGAAGGAAAAAAGTGAAGGCAAATAATCATGGTTTAAAGCTTTTTCACTGTTTTCTTTTTCTTTTTTCCCACACTAATATTATCATTTTTTTCCCTGTATCTGGGGTCAGGAGAGAAACAAAGGGAGAAGCCCCACCCAGCCTCCCACCCATCCCAGGTCCCTCTTGTGAGGCATGCTCCAAGGGTCCTGCTAGTTCAACAATTCTGAATTGCTGCCAATCTTGCCGTTCCAAGCATGATGAAATCTATTAGGAATCCACCAACTGACATAGTCTCTTCATGGTTGGGGTTCTGAGGTCAGCAGTTCAGTTGGAGGGATCCCCAGAGAAACTTCGTCTGAAGTGATCCCAGACCTGATTCATGTGTGTGCTTGCCAGTATAGGGTCTGGCACCATCCATCTCCCCAGTCAGCTTATGCACATGCTGGTCGTTGCAATCGCTGGGTCAGTTCTGTTCCAGCCTGTCTTCCACGCGAACCAATGGGTGTTGCAATTCAGCCCGATCCTGCCCACTTCATACTCGGCAGCCCCATGTAAACCAGTGGGAGCTGCAGCCTAGTTGGGGCGACTCCACATAACCCCCACGAGGCCTGTCCCCTACCCTGGTTCCCATGCTTGCCAGTATGTAGTGCAGACTTGTTCAGTCTGTCCCACATCCCATTTAGCTCTCATACATGTCAATGGGTATTGGAGCCTAGTTCAACCCAACCAACCCTATTATCCAACCCACATACAAACTGGTGGGTGCTGTTCTATCTAACCACCCCTGCCCCTGTCCTGGTTTTCATGCTCTCCAGTGGGAGTGGCAACCCAAAAGGGAGTTGCCCACTATTTCCCTACTAGGACACTCCCATTCCAGGATTATGCACTCTCCAGGTGGTTCTGGAGTTTAAATTGACAGAATTATCCCCCAGTGCCAGTCTGTGCCAGTTGATGCTGCAGCAAAGCCCAACCAACCCTCACCCACTCTAATTCATGCTTGCACCGGTAGGAACAGTCAGTCCAACCTGGCTTTTTCCTGATCTAGTCCACATGAGGCCCACAGGTGTTGTAGCTCTGCCTGATCTGGTCTGCCCCCAGCCCAACTCATGCTCTCCAGTAGGAGTGGTTGTCCAGCAGGGGAGCCCACATTCCTGTCGCTGTCCCGCAGCGATGGACTTGGTGCACGGAGCCGATAATAACACACGTGGACCCTGACTGATGGTCAAAAGCCGTAGTTTATTAGTGGCATCAGACTTTATACACTGAGGGCCATACAGGATAAGGGAGGAAGTATTGAGCTCATCAACAAAACCATCAATGCTTGTTTGGAACTCTTTTGTCTTGTATATTCCATCAGGTGTTCTCATATACATACTCTCCACTCAACTGTTCTTATGCAAATGATATCCACTAAGGTATACCTAAGGTAGCCATTTGGTTATTCTCCTCCAAATATTATCCAACCAACTGTAATCCTGTCCTCACTGATCTTCTACGGTCACAATGTCCTCCTACACATTCCCACTGCTGGCTTTGCTCCCTCCCTGGTTCTCACGTGTGCTGGTTGAGCGCTGCGGCCACATCTGGTACGGCTCACCTCACCTTGGCATTCTGTAATGTGCACTGCTTTATGTTGCGACTGAACCTGGCCAGACCCACACTCTGTTCTTGTGCTCGGACTCGCCATCGGGTGATATGAACTGGTTCAGCCTGGTCTGTCCCTAACCTATGCCAATGTATGCCAGTGGGCATCTTTCTCTGGCCTGGTCTGGGTTGCGCTTTATCGTGGTTTTTGTGCTCACCTGCAGGGACTGTGTCCCGACAGAGGAGTTTCCCAAGCTCCTCCATCAGAACCTCTCCCTATGCCAGATCTTGCACATATAGGTGGGTCCATGGGCCAGTCCTACTTAGTCTACCTCTTATCCTAACAGTAACAGTGGCCTTTCCCTGCTGGCCTTCAACCCATTCTGGTTCTTACTGTTGGGTGTTTCATCCCAGCCAAGGCTCGTCCATACCCAGACACTGCTTACACATGGCTCAGTAGGGCAGAGACCTAGCCTAGTCCGTCCTACATCTACCCAGGTCCTCCAGAACACCAGACGATGCTGGTGTCTAGCCCGGCTAGGTGTACCCAGCCCCAGTCCACACTTGTGCCAAGGGAGATTGCAGCCATATCCAGACCAGAATGCAGCCTCCAGTCTGGCCCCTGCACTCTCCCGTGGGAACCCCAACCCAGCAAGGGTGTACTCTCACAGCTACTCAACCGAGCCTTTTCCCAGCCCTAGATTATGCGAGTGTCAGTGGTTGCTCTGACCCAGCTTAGCATAGTCCCTCACCTGTCTTGGCCTTTGCCTTTGATGCTGTGTCCTAGTATCCCTGACTCATGCACACCAGTCAGTGTAAGAGCCTAGCTTGGCATGACCTGTGCTCCAGCCTGATTTCTGCCCTTCCTTGTGAGTTAAGGTTTGCTTGACCCTGCCCAGTCTGTCCCCTTCCAGTTGCAGCTCAGCCCACCCCACATCCTATTTTAAGATGCACATTCGGATGCTGCTGCCTTGACCTGCCCAGATTGTTGTCGGTTCTTTTACCCGTAAGTGATAGCAGGTTCCATGGCCACACCTAACTCAGTCCATCACCACCCCAGTTCACGAGCTAACTAGAGGGACTTGTATTTCCACAGGGTTCGGCCCACACTTACCCCCAGAATCTACCCTCGGACCTGGTTCTCTCACGTGCTGGTTAGTGTCTTGACCCTGCCCCTGTTCCGCCACTCGGTCAGGTACTGGTACTTAGCCTTATCAGACAGGCCCCCATGCATAGCTTTAGTCAGGACTGGTGTGTGGCAGTCAATAATGTTCTATGCTAACAGCCCATCTCAGGATTCCTGTATGGGCTGGTGAATCAGTCTGGCCCAAATAGATCTTATGGATTCTCTCCTCCAAACCACCAGGTCTCAGTCCCCATGCTTGCCAGAAAGTTCTGTGACCCCGTTGCTGGGAATCACCCAGAATTCATCCCCTCACCTACACTCACACTGGCCTTATCCATGAATGTTCCCAAGCAGCAATTACATACCCTAAAAACCCTAGAGCTTGCCGCCAGGTGGCCAGCAGGCAGAGCCTTGCGCAAAATAGGTGCACTGGTCTCCCAAAGCCTAGGATTCGATCACAGCCTTTCAGCAGTGACTTTGGCCTGAGTCCCCAGCATTGGGCCTGGCTGGGGCAACCCCGACAGCCGCCACACTGCAGGGAGCTGCTTTTGCCCCCAGCCTCATGGCTGAACCCACTGTTTTCAAATATATAGTATGATTATAATTAAATTGTTTTCCAAAGTTGTCCATGAGGCCAAAGGATAAATCTTCCAGAGACATCAGTTGAAAAGCTTCTGAGGGTACAAAGGTCAAGTGCATTAATGACAGTCATGCTGAAAATCAAAGTGGAGGGGCTGGCTTTATGACTAGTAAATGAAGCTGCTGCCACATCCCATATAGGCACTGGTTCAAGTCCCAGCTGCTCCACTTCCACTGCAGCTCCCTGCTTGTGACCTGGGAAAGCAGCAGAGAGAATGGCCTGAGCATTTCTGTCCCTGCGCCTATGGGGGAAACAGGATGAAGTCTCTGGCCCCCAGCTTTTACCTGCCCTAGCTTTGGCTGTGGCAGTCATTTGGGAAACAAACCAGCAGTCAGAAGATCGCTTGCTCTCTCTCTTTCTCTCTCTCTCTCTGCTTAAGATTTTTAAAATTTTTCTTTGGAAGGCAGATTTCACAGAGAGGAGAGACAGAGAAATCCACTGGTTCATTGCTCCAGATAGCCACTAGTTTACTAGTCCACTAGCCACTTGAATGGCTGCATTGTAATCCTGGGTTTCGTTACAGGCTTTATGTTTACAGGAAGTACAAGGGTTCATTCCAGTCTAAACCAGTAAAGATCGGGGGCATCTACCATCTGTCACAGTTGTCAAGACACTGCATCACATATTAGAGCGCCTGGGTTAAAGCCTGGCTCCACTCCCAAGTCCAGCTTCCTGCTCGTGTGTTTGCAGGAAGGCAGCAGATGAGGGCTCACATACATGGGTTCCTGCCCCCAACAGGGGAGACCTGGATTGAATTCCAAGCTCCTGGCTTGGGCTTGGTCCAGCACTCAACTGTGTGGGTTTTTGGAAAGTAAAGTAATGGATGGAAATTTATTTCTCTCTCTCTCTCTCTCAATCTCTCTCTCTCTCTCTCTCTCTCTCTCTCTCTCTCTCTCACACACACACACACACACACACACACATACTTCCTCCCTCATCTTTTTCAAATAAAATGAATTAATTCAAAAACAATACACATTTATGTGTGGTTATCAATCACATTGAAAATCGAAGGGTATCTGGTACTCACTAACAGATTTGCTTATTAATTAGAGAGGTGTATTTCACTCTACACTCACTCCCATACTGGGTGTTTTCTGTATGGAAAAAACAAACAAGGATCACCAGCCTTCCTGAAGTAGTCCCAAGAAGGAACCTTGCTTTTCTTTCCTTTAAACATTCATTTACTTATTTGAAAGACAACACAACAGTGAAGGAGAGACAGAGCTCTTGCATTTGCTGGTTCACTCCCAGATGCCTCTCATAGCTGGGTCTGGGCCAGGCAGAAGCCAGGAGCTTTATTGAGGTTTCATGCCTGAGCCAAATCAAGCACCTGGGCCATCCTTTGCTTCTCTCCGGGCACATCAGCAGGAAGTTAGGTAGCCAGGGCTTGAAGCCAGTACTCCAATATGGGATGTTCGCATGACTAGCAGGGGCCCAGCCTGTACATTCACTCCTTCTTAAATACGATCCATAAGTCCTTGCCCATGACTGAAGTTTCCATGGCCCACAGTTGAGGTTTGTTCCCCAGGAACCAGCAGCAGTTGAGGATGACCCAAAAAGCCTTGGGACCTTACACTTGTGAGGGAGACTCGGAAGAAGCTCTGGGCTCCTGGGCTCTGCTTGGTGAGTGAATCAATGAACAGATCTTCTTTCTCTCACTTCAACTGTGTTTTCCAAACTTTCTAACAAAGACTTTAAAAAATTAAAAAAAAAAAAAGGCAACAACAAATATCTAGAGAAAATGAGCATCTTTTTTTTTTTTTTTTTTTTTTTTTAAGATTTATTTGAGGGCCCAACACAATAGCGTACTGGTTAAAGTCCTCTCTTTGAACACATCAAGATCCCATATGGGCGCCAGTTCTAATCCTGTTGGCCCTGCTTCCCATCCAGCTTCCTGCTTGTGGCCTAGGAAAGCAGTCAAGGACAGCCCAAAGCCTTGGGACTCAGCACCTGCGTGGGAGACCTGGAGGGGGCGCCGGGCCCCTGGCTCCGGATCAGGGCCGAACTAGATGTTATGGTCACTTGGGGCGTGAATCATTGGACGAAAGATGTTTCTGTCTCTCCTCCTCTCTATATATCTAACTCTGCAATAAAAATAAATAAATCTTTTAAAGAAAGATTTATTTGAAAGGCAGAGAGAGAGAGAGATCATCTACCTGCTGGTTTACTACCAAAATGACTAGGGCTGGACTGGGTCAAACCCAGAGGCTAGAAACTCCATCCAGGGCTCCCTGGTGGAAAGCAGGGACTCAAGCATTGGAACCATCATACACTGCCTCCCAAGTGCAGTAGAAGGAAGCTGGATCTGAAATAAGGAGTGAGAGCCAGCACTGTGGCATAGCAGAGCCTTGTCAGAAACCAGGAGCTTCTTCCTGTCTCCCACATGGGTGCAGGTCCTAGGGACTTGGACTGTCCTCCACTGCTTTTCCCAGGCCATTAACAGGGAGCTGGATTGGAAGTCGAGCAGCTGGGACATGAACTGGTGCCCATATGGGATGCTGGCATTGCAGGAGGTAGCTTTACCTGTTCCATCACCACATCAACCCCCAAGATGTGCAGTTGTGCCTTTTTCCGCCTTTTTATGCTTTCATCTTATTAGTTTGAAAGGCAAGGTTAGAGAGACAAGGAGATCTTCCATTTGTTGATTCATTCCCCAAATAAGGACAATGGCCAGGGATGGACCCGACCAAAGCCAGGAGCTTCTTCTGAGTCTCACATGGGTGAATGGCTCCAGCAGTTGGACCATCTTTGGCTGTCTTCTCTTTCACATTAGCAGGGAGCTAGATAAGAAATGGAGCAGCTGGCATTTAAACTGGCACGCATATGGGATGTCATTACACCTATCCTGGCCCCCAGATGTGCCTTTAAAAGGAAGTATAGGGGCCCGGTGGCGTGGCCTAGCGGCCAAAGTCCTCGCATTGAACACGCCAGGATCCCATATGGGCATTGGTTCTAATCCCAGCAGCTCCACTTCCCATCCAGCTCCCTGCTTGTGGCCTGGGAAAGCAGTCAAGGACGGCCCAATGTTTTGGGATCCTGCACCTGTGTGGCAGACCTGGAGGAGGTTCCTGGTTCCTGGCTCCTGGCTCCGGATCGGCACAGCACCGGCCGTTGCAGTCACTTAGGGAGTGAATCATTGGACGGAAGATCTTCCTCTCTATCTCTTCCCCTCTCTGTATATCTGACTTTGTAATAAAAATAAATAAATCTTTAAAAAAAAAAAAAAGAAAGAAAACAAAGAAAAAAATAAAAAAGGAAGTGTAAGGCACCATTTTCCTTTCCTGGTTACTATTCTTAGGAAAAAAATCATAAAAAGAAAAAATTACTATTACACTTAATGAAATCTAACTTCATTTGAATGTCAGATACAAACCTAATATAAAAAATATTTGCTGGGACTGGTATGGTGATGTGATAAGCTAAGCATCTAGCCGCAGCACAGCATCCCATGTGGGTGTCGGCTCAAGTCCTGGCTGCTCTACATCCAATCCAACTCCTTGTGTGTGGCCTGGGAAAACAGAGGATGGGCCAAGTCCTTGGGTCCCTGCACCCATTTGGCAGACCAGGACGAGGTGCCTGTCTTTGATGGACCGAGCTTCGGCTGTTGTGACCATCTGAGAAGTGAACCAGTAGATAAAGGATCTTTCTCTCCCCTTCTCTTCCTCTCTCTATTACTCTGCATATTAAAACACACACAAACATTTGGAGTTGGCACAATGTCATAACTGACTGACCCTCCATCTGCAAATGCTGGCATCCTATATACGCTCCAGTTCTTGTATCAGCTGCTCCACTTCCCAACCAGCTTTCTGCTTGTGGTCTGGGAAAGCAGTCATGGATGGCCCAAGTCTTTAGGGCCCTACACCTGTGTGGGACACCAGAAGACACTCCTGGCTCCTGGCTTCTGGCTTTGGATTGGCTCAGCTCTGGCTGTTGTGTCCATTTGTAGAGTGAACCAGCAAATCTTTCTTTCTGTCTCTCCTTCTCTCTGTGAATCTGCCTTTCCAACAAAAATAAACCAATCTGAGAGGCGAGCCGAGGGCTGCGGGAGAGGACGTCTAGCTCGGATCCCGAACCCAGTCCGCCATGTGCCCATGGCTCATGGTGGGCTGGGCCCGGACATGCCTGGGTGCGGGGCCTGCTTCCTTCTGGGGTGAGTACGCCGAGGGGGGAGGCCTCCGTGACTGGGCATGTCCGGGACCCACCCACCACCCTCATTGGGTGGTGGGTGAACGGGATTGGGGAGGGGCGCAACCTTGGGCCTGCAGGATTTAACCTCCGGCTGCCAGAGGCGAGCCGAGGGCTGCGGGAGAGGACGTCTAGCTCGGATCCCGAATCCAGTCCGCCATGTACCCATGGCTCATGGCGGGCTGGGCCCGGACATGCCTGGGTGCGGGGCCTGCTTCCTTCTGGGGTGAGTACGCCGAGGGGGGAGGCCTCCGTGACTGGGCATGTCCGGGACCCACCCACCACCCTCATTGGGTGGTGGGTGAACGGGATTGGGGAGGGGCGCAACCTTGGGCCTGCAGGATTTAACCTCCGGCTGCCAGAGGCGAGCCGAGGGCTGCGGGAGAGGACGTCTAGCTCGGATCCCGAACCCAGTCCGCCATGTGCCCATGGCTCATGGCGGGCTGGGCCAGGGCGGCCAGTGCCTGCTGGCCGCCCGGCCGGGGAGCTCTGGGGTATTGGACATCTGAATCGCTGCTGAGATAGCTCTAGAGTGACCCCACTGTTTCTGGGATCTGAGTCAATCCTAAAGATTCCCAATGCCAGTAACTCTTCCTTTGAAGAACTTCCAATCCCTTAATAATGCTGAGCTTTGAACACCTATCAAGTAAAAGATAAGCTCCGGCTTGTGTAGCAGGCTGGCACCTAATGGTCCTCGGAGCAACCACGTGCAGGTGCGTGATTTACGGCTAGGAACGGTCCCAATCTGGGATGCCACAGCTGGGATGAGGTTCCCACCAAGGGGTGTATGTGCTGGAATGGGGGCTGCGTTCTATCTAGGAAACAGTTGCAGTCACCCGAGGCACTAGTGTGGGCTGGGATTGGATGCCGGTTCAGGCCGGTTCAGATCCCAGCACCATCTGGTGTTATGGAGAAACAGGGTAGATGTGGGACTGACTAGGCTGGGTCTCAATCCCCTTCTGAGCCATGTGTGAGCTGTATGTGGGTATGGACGAGCCATGGCTGGGCTGAAACATCCAACAACAAGAGTCAGAATGGGGTGAAAGCCAGCCAGGAAAAGCCACTGTTCCTGCTAGGACAGGAGGTGAACTGAGTAGGGTTGGCTCAAGAACCCCCTGGCAAGCGCAAAATCTGGCATTGGGAGGGGTTCTGATGGAGGAGCCTGGGCAACTCCTCTGGCAGGACACAGTCCCTGCAGGTAAGCGCGAGAAGCATGATTGGAAACAGCCCAGAATAGGCCATGGAAAGTTTCCCACTGGCATGCATTCGGCATGGGTCAGGAGCAGACCAGGCTGAATCAGTTCATGTCATCCTCTGGCAAATCCGATCACCAGAACAGAGTGTGGGATGGGCCGGGTTTGGTTGCGACAAAACCAGTACACATTATGGAACGCCAGGGCGTGGTTGCCTGTACTGGATATGAATGCAGCACCCATCCAGCACACGTGAGATCCAGGAAGGGAGGGGCAGAGCTGGCGGGGGGGTTAAGGGGCTGGTCCCCTCGCTGGACAACCACTCCCACTGGAGAGTGTTGGCTGGGATAGAGACAGACACGACTAAGCAAGGCTACAACACCTGTGCGCTGCATGTGGACTAGATCAGGGCCACAGCATCAGCTGGCAGAAGCTGGCACTGGGGACTAATTCTGTCGAGTCAAATCACAGGACCACCTAAAGAGTGCATAAACCGGGACAGAGAGACCTGGGAGGGAAAAAGTGGGTTCCCCCTTCTTGGGTCACTACTCCCGTGGGAGGGCATGAAAACTAGGACGGGGGCTGGGATGGCTAGATAGAGAGGTACTCAACAATATCTGTGAGGGCTGGATGGTTGAGTTGGTTAGATAAAACTAAGCTTTAATACCCATTGACAAGTACCAGAGCCAAATGGGATGGGGGACAGATTGGTCTACTGCTACACATACTGGCAAACCAGGGTAGGGGGCGGTCTGGTGGGGGTTATTGTGGGTCGCCCCAACTAGGCTACAGCTCCCACTGGTTGATGTAAGGGCCGAACCAGACTGGACTGCAACACCCATTGGTTCCAGTGCAACTCGGGACTGAAAACAGAACCAACACAGCAATTGCAACCACCAGCTGATCAGGGTGATGGACTGTGCCGGGCCCTGTGCTTGCTAGAACATACAAGCAACTAATCTGGGAATACCTCAAAGTATCTTTGGAGATCTCCCCACTTGAACTGCTGGACTCAGAATTCTAACCAAGAAAAGACAGAAGACAGAATAGGACAATCATGCATCTCAGCTACATGTTGGCAGCGAAATATGGGACAAATGGAGACTTCATGATGGACCATATCAATCAGTGGACCACCTCATCGAGCGAAACTGGCAGTGACTCATAACTGGAGAACTATTAACTCCACTTGAGCACATATCTCAGAGCATGCCCCACATCCGGGACTTGGGGTGGGCGGGAAACCGGGTGGGGCTTCTCCCTCAATATCCCCTTTTACCTCAGATACATGATGGAAACAATATGGACATAATAGCATTGCCCACCTCCCTATCCCCCTGAACCTTTTTTTTTCTTCTTTCTTGTTTTTCCTTCAACTATAGTTAACTATGTAAAGATTGTCAACAACAATACAATAAAATGGATTATAAAAAAAAAATAAATAAATAAAAAAGGAGTAAATTAAAAAAAAAAAAAATAAACCAATCTTCTGGCCCAGCACAATAGCCTAATGGCTAAAGTCCTTGCCTTGAGCACACCAGGATCCCATATGGGCACCGGTTCTAATCCCGGCAGCTCCACTTCCCATCCACCTTCCTGCTTGTGATCTGGGAAGGCAGTAGAGGATGGCCCAAAGCCTTAGGATCCTAGACCCATGTGGGAGACTTGGAAGAAGCTCCCGACTCCTGGCTTCTGATTAGCTCAACATAGGCCATTGCGGCCATTTGGGGAGTAAATCATTGGACGGAACATCTTCCTCTCTGTATAACTGACTTTGCAATAAAAATAAATAAATCTTTAAAAAAGTCAGTGAACCATAAAAAAGTTTATTTTTAAAAAATAAATAAATACATTTTAATTAAAAATGTCTTAATATTATCAAACACCTGGCCTCCCTTTTTTGTCTTGTTTTAAAATTCAGATATACAGAGAGCAGGAGAGATAGAGAGGAAGATCTTCTGTCCGATGATTCACTCCCCAAGTGACCACAATGCCCGGTTCAGCGCCAATTCGATGCCATGAGCCAGGAATCAGCATGTGTGTGGGCTGGATAGTTGAGCTGGTTAGGTGGAACTAGGCTTCAATGCCCATTGACATGTATGAGAGCTGAATGGGATGTGGGACAGACTGAACTAGTCTGCTGCACATACTGGCAAGCACGGGAACCAGGGTAGGAGGCGGGCCTGGTGGGGGTTATTGTTGGTCATTCTGACTAGACTGCAGGTCCCACTGGTTTATGTGAGGGCCGAGTGTGTGCTGGGTAGAATCAGGCTGGTTCTCGTGGAAGACAGGGCTGAAAACAAAACCAACCCAGCAATTGCAACCACCAGCTGATCGGGCGATGGACTGTGCCGGGCCCTGTACTTGCTAGGACATACAAGAATCAGGTCTGGGAATACCTCAGACAAAGTTTCTTTTGGGGTCTCCCCAATCGAACTGCCGGACTCAGAACCCTAACCATGAAAAGACAGAGGACGGAACAAGTCAATCAACCACCTCAGCCATATGTTGGCAGTGAAAAACTGGGCAAACAGAGACTCTCAGGAGGATTATGTCAATCAGTGGATTCTTCAGCGACCTCATCATGCTTGGAATGGCGAGATTGGCAATTCATAACTGCTGAACTATCAAAAACAATAGAGCAAGACCCTTGGATCATGCCCCACATCAGGGTCCTGGGGTGGGTGGGAGACTGGGTGGGGCTTCTCCCTTTATCTCCCCCTTTGCCCCAGGTACATGAAAAAAAACAATGTGGAAATAATAGTCTTACCCACCTTCCTGTAGCCCTTGAACCTTTTTGCCCTAATTATGTAAAGATTGTAAAAAATAAAAAAAAAAGATGCTGGTTGAGATGCCCGCATCCTCCATCAGGATGCCTGTGATGGATACCTCCTTATGGCTCCTGACTCAGCTTCCTAATGAAGACCCTGGGAGAGGTGGTGATGCTGGAAACGGTTGGGTTCTTGTCACCCACCTGGAAGACCTGGATTGAGTAATTACTTCCTAGCTTTGGTCTTGCCTCAGCCCTGGCCATCCCAAGCATATGGGAAGTGAACCGGGGCCAGTCTCTCTAGCGGCACTGAAGAAAAATGAGTAAATTTCAGAAAACAAACAAACAAACAAACAAACTCCCACCTCCACTTGAAGCAGGGATGTTTCAGTGGCTTCTTCAGACCCCAGGGGCAGGCTCCCTCAGCAGATGTAGCCCCCTGGAACTCTTACTCAGCAACCATCTTTTTTATTCTGCACCTGCACCTTAATCCTGGGAAGTGCAGTGGACAGAAGTACATGAAATCCTCTTTCTAGAAAGTTAATGTCCACACATTCTAACTTGTGTGTCAGGCTTGTGTGACTTCGGCTAATGCCAGATAGAGTCTAACGAACTTTTACAATGGACTTGCCTGCTGCCAGGCCACTGACTTGCGCTACACATCGTGGGCACATGCATGTCTCAACTCAGCCTCCATTGTAGGAAATGGACTGAAGGTTCAAACTAGACCCTATCTACCAGACTCCACCCCATTGATCTATACGGGGCAAAATGTACCAGTTTCAGTGATTTCTTCCAGTTTCTGGATGTTTCTGAAATGATTACCCTGTTTGAGTTATCTCCCTCCATTTGGCCTCATTCTCATCCTCCCTCCCCCCTCCTTTTTCTTCTTCAGCTCTCAAGACGGGGTAGGCGTCTCTTTCATGCCTTTCATGTGGTATCTTTGGTTTCTTGGCGGAGGTTTGCACTCCAGAAGACAAGGGTTCATGCTGCAGATAACCCTTTGAACCAAGTGTGATTATCCTCATTAGGAACAGATAGGAAATCAACGATGAGAGATTCAATTACCTTCGCCTCAGGTAGACCCTTGCACCAAGATCTGGATCCTGATTACATTAAATGGGAGCTAAGTGGATGTCGAAAATTATTTCTCTCCCACAGAATCCCAGTTTCAAGCCCATTGTCCTCCTGCAGAATCCTAGCTTGAATTTCATTAGATGCTTATTAGTCCTCTCCTTCTCTCTATCTTCTTTAGGAAACAGTTCTAATCTCACCAACATATTGATGCCAAAAGTAAATAAGGAAAGGGTTATTTACTCACTAAAGACAAAAAAATAAAAGGGTAAAAGGCAAAAATCTGTTAATAGTGTCTCATTAATTCCCAATGACAGCGACTGCTTGCCCCTGATTTTCCTACTACAAAGTCTGAAGTACTTTTATCTAGTCCTTGGTGCTCATGCACATGTATGTATGCATGCATATGAGCCTTGCAAATCTGTACATGTAACTCTCCAGTTACTCTTCCAATTCTATACTTTTTCATTTTTTTAATTTAATTTTTTAAAATTTGTGTATTTTTATAGGAAAGTCAAATATACAGAGAGGAGAAGAGACAGAGAGACCTCAAGCAGCCGCAACAGCCGAAGCTAAGCCGATTCTAAGCCAGAAGCCAGGAGCCTCTTCCAGGGATCCCACACAGGTGCAGGGTCCCGAGGCTTTGGGCCGTCCTTGACTGCTTTCCCAGGCCACAAGCAGGGAGCTGGATGAGAAGTGGGGCCGTCGGGACAAAAACTAGTATCCATATGGGATCCCAGTGTGTGCAAGACAAGGACTTCAACCATCAGGCTACTACGCTGGGCCCATATTTTTGCTTTCTAATGCTGAACATGTTTGGGTTTTGAAACTTACAAGTCAAACAGTTGACTCATTTATAATTGGTGTTAAAGAATGAAGCCAGAACACTTCTGGGATGACATTAAGGAGAGGAAACACAGGATAATAAAGGCAAGATAATAGGTTAATATTTTTTAAAAATCTGGCCTCTCTGGAATCTAAATCAGCAGCAACAGGGAGGGAAGAGGGAACAGTGGTGCCCCAACCAAACTGTTAGAGAGCTGTCAAGCCTACCAGCTCTTCTTTGGCTTCTTTGGATCAACAGTCCCGTACGCAGGAAGATAAAGCCAAAATGGATGAGTCTTGTCATAGGCAGTATGTGATGTACTTTTCATATCATTTTATCTCCAAACAGCACTATTTTTTAAAATCATGTATTTTATTTAAAGTTAGAGACACAAAAAAGGAAAGATCTACCTGTTGATTTACTGCACAGATGACCATATTAGGCAACAGTGGGTCAGACCAAATCAGGAGCTTCATTCAGGTCTCCCATGTGGGTTTTTTTTTTTTTTTTAAGATTTTATTATTATTGGAAAGCTGGATATACAGAGAGGAGGAGAGACAGAGAGGAAGATCTTCCATCCGATGTTTCACTCCCCAAGTGAGCCGCAACGGCCGGTGCGCGCCGATCCGATGCCGGGAACCAGGAACCTCTTCAGGGTCTCCCACGTGGGTGCAGGGTCCCAAAGCCTTGGGCCGTCCTCCACTGCTTTCCCAGGCCACAAGCAGGGAGCTGGATGGGAAGTGGAGCTGCCAGGATTAGAACCGGCGCCCATATGGGATCCCGGCGCATTCAAGGCGAGGACTTTAGCTGCTAGGCCACGCCGCCGGGCCCTCCCATGTGGGTTTTAGGGACCCAAACAGTTGGGTCATCTTCTGCAGCTTCCTACAGGCCATTATGAGGGAGCTGGACTGGAAGTGGAGCAGCTGGATCACAAAGAAGTGCCCATGTGGGATGCTAGTGTCACAGGCAGTGATTTTATCATCTACACCACAGCACCTGTCCCTATTCCATTAATTTATGTTGTTTGCCTATGAAAAGCGAGGAGTTTGAAGTATTTTTTCTTCTTTTTCTTAATATTTATTTCTTTTTATTGTAAAGTCAGATATACATAGAGGAGGAAACACAGAGAGGAAGATCTTCTGTCCGATGATTCCCTCACCAAGTGACCACCTCAGCCAGTGCTGTGCTGATCCAAATCAAGAAGCCAGGAACTTTCTCCAGGTCTTCCACGTGGGTCCCAAGGCTTTGGGCTGTTGCAGGGTGTGAGCAAGATCACACCAGACATGTCTAAGGTTTATTAAGGAGTCTATTAATCAAGCTTGGAGACAATAGAGCACAATAGCAAATCACAAGTCCATACAGCAATCCACATAATCATAATCCAACCAATCATAATCCCAAAACAAACAAATGGTCATCACTCTTAAGTCCATCCATTAAGCTGAAAACCTATATCCCAGCTTCCCCAACAATACAAATTATCCTAAGAGACATGCAACGAATAACCTGGACACACTTACAAAGCTGCATTCATTCATCTTTCCCTGGCTTCTTTGCCCACATTCTACTACTGCTAGGCCTCACCCCTCCTGGAACTCCAGATAGTACACAGACCAGAAACAACATTATTATAATCATTGTCCCATCTAAGTAGCATACAGGGACCATGCTCAGGGGATTACCTGTCCTGGGTCAGCCAAGAGTACAGGTGCCAGAGTAACAGAAGCACCTGGCCAGAAAGAGAGTGGGAGCCCTTGCTTCATTGGCTTTTTAAAGGGGCTTGTGAGGGGAGTGGTTACACACAACACAATATCGTCCCCTCAGTTGATAGGTGAGTCACAGGTGGGCAGGAGCAAATACCTAAGTGTTGTGGGCTAAGGAGTTGATTAGTGCTTGTTAGGATGGACAGGAACAGGAACTGGGCTTGTAGCTAAAAATACCTAGACTAATTGGACTTCCAATACCTGGCTCATTTAGGATGTGGGGGAAGTGGTTGAGGATGCAGTTACCATTCCATTGCTGTAGGACCCACCTTCAGGACAGAGGTAGGGAGACACAGCCAAATTTCATTTGCCCACTGTCAATGGGTGCTGGCTATCATAGGCTGCACCCCATAATAGGGCCATCCTCGACTGCTTTCCCAGGCCACAAACAAGAAGCTGGATGGGACGCAGGGCTGCCAGGATTAAAACCGAAGCCCATATGGGATCCTGGTGCATTCAAGGTGAGCACTTTAATTGTAACACTATCGCGCCGGGCCAGGACATTATTTTTAAAACAAAACAACTTGTTATAACCCAAATATAAACTAAAGAGACCCAATTCAAGCCCCTGCTGAAGAAACAGCACAGGTGGCGAGGTTGGCCCCTGCTGTTCCTGTGTTTGGAGAGTGCTCATGCTTGGCATGGTTCAGACAGCCACCCAGACTGGCATTAGTATTTGAGGGCATATCCCTTTATCTTTTTTTTTTCTTAGATTTTTTTTTTTTTATTGGAAAGGCACGTTCACAGAGAAGGATCGACACAGAGAGAAATCCTCTATCCACTGACTCACAATCCAAATGGCCACAACAGCCAGAGCTAAGTGAATCCAAAGCTCCTGACGGAGCTTCTTCTGGGCTTCCCACATGAGTACAAGGTCCCAAGGTTTTAGGCCATCAGGCTTTAAACAGGGAACTGGATGGAAAACAGATCAGCTCCCACATGGGATCCCAGCACTTGTAAGATGAAAATTTAGCCACTGAACCATCGCATCAGGCTCATGGATTAAAATTCTAAAGCACACATTTTCAGCCTGCGCTTTCAGCTGTGCTCTGTTCAGCTTGGTCCAAGCGCAGCTACATGGCACCAGAGCTGCCTGGTTTATGGAACCAGGTTACCCAACCCTGGCCACCTGAGTCACTCTCTGGGTTGCTTTGGGCTCACTATGTGTAACCTACAGCCCCACAACACTACATGCCTGAGCAGCAGTCCTTGCTCTATTTTTCACAGTTCAGTGCCCCAGGGCATCTGGCTGAGCTCCCTTCTGACTCCTGAGGTCTCTGCTTAGGGTGCACTGCCCTGAGGACTGCTTCACTCTCCTGGCCAGTGCCCCAACTTCAAGGTCTTGAGAGGCTTGTGTGAGATAAGGATGTGAGTGGCACGCCTCACCTGAGTCACATGTCTGGGTGTCAGACCTTCCAAAAAGGTTATCCAAGAAATTTGACAAGAACAAAAAAACAAAGAAACCAAAACAAAACAAAAGTATAATGATGAAGAAAACCCAAACATGACTGATAGGAGTTGTTAACTCACAGCCCAGCCCAGCCAGGGCACTGTAGCAAATGTCACTGTCCTGTCCTCACCCACATGCCTGCACAGTCCCACATCTGTATATTCCAGTTGTGAAGATATCAGTTAGAGGGCCCGGCATGATGGCCTAGTGGCTAAAGTCCTTGTCTTGAATGCACCGGGATCCCATATGGGCGCTAGTTCTAATCCTGGCAGCTCCGTTTCTCATCCAGCTTCCTGCTTGTGACCTGGGAAAGCAGTCAAGGACAGACCAAAGCCTTGGGATCCTGCACCTGCGTGGGAGACCTAGAGAAAGCTCCTGGCTTCAGATCGGCACAGCACTGGCCGTTGCGGTCACTTGGGGAGTGAATCATCGGATAGAAGATCTTCCTCTCTGTCTCTTCTCCTCTCTGTATATCTGACTTTGTAATAAACTGAATAAATAAATCTTTAAAAAATAAAAAAAGAGGGTCGCAGACCGCGCTGGGTTGCAGCCGCCGCTGCCGCCATCGTGCCAGCCTCTCGGGTCTCGGCGAGGCCTGGTGACGCTCCAGAATGGGAGACAAGCCAATTTGGGAGCGGATTGGATCCAGCTTCATTCAACATTACTACCAGTTATTTGATAATGACAGAACCCAGCTAGGCGCCATTTACGTTGATGCATCCTGCCTTACATGGGAAGGACAGCAGTTCCAAGGGAAAGCTGCCATTGTGGAGAAGTTATCTAGCCTTCCCTTCCAAAAAATCCAGCACAGCATCACGGCGCAGGATCATCAGCCCACCAGATAGCTGCATCATTAGCATGGTTGTGGGCCAGCTCAAGGCTGATGAAGACCCTATCATGGGATTCCACCAGATGTTCCTACTAAAGAACATCAATGATGCTTGGGTTTGCATCAGTGACATGTTCAGGCTTGCCCTGCACAACTTCGGCTGACCTCCTTCCAGCAAGGCACTCATCGCTGTTTCCTCCTCTCTCCTCTTCCTGATACTATTCGCACTCCTCCAGATGCTCCAAATATCATACACAAACGAGCAGGGCCGTGGTGGGAGTGGGCACAGTGCGCTACTGCCACCGGCGTGTTGTGCATGATGTTTGGACTCTAGACTAGTCGCATCTGACGGGAGAAGTTTGTGTTGTACTAGCGCATGCCTTGGAAAGACTTAAATAATGCAAAAGGTTGTCTTTTTTTTTTTTTTTTTTTATCTACTGACAAGTTGCTCTAGTAACCCAAGGAAGTGAAGGAGAAAGCAGCTGCCTCACCGCCCAGATTTTGATTTGTTCAGATGTTTCAATGCCTCATGATACAATAAAACCACAAAATTTTCTTAACAGTTAAAAAAAATTAATTAATTAATTAATTAATTAATTAAATAAAATAAAAAAAGATATCCATTAGAGGGCTTGGCACGATGGCCTAGTGGCTAAAGTCCATACCTTGAACGCGCCAGGATCCCATATGGGCACCGGTTCTAATCTCAGCAATCTCACGTTCCATCCAGCTCCCTGCTTGTGGCCTGGGAAAGCAGTCGAGGACAGCCCAAAGCCTTGGGACCCTGAACTCTCCTGGGAGACCTGGAAGAAGTTCCTGGCTCCTGGCTTCAGATCAGCTCAGCACCAGCCATTGTGGTCACTTGGGGAGTGAATCATCAGACGAAAGATCTTCCTCTCTGTCTCTCTTCCCCTCTATATATCTGACTTTGCAATAAAAATAAATAAATCTTCTTTAAAAATTCAGCAATTTTTTTTTTTTTTAAAAAAAGATATATCAGTTAGAGGGCCCAGTACAGTGGCTGCTCTATTGGCTAATCCTCCCCCTTCAAGTGCTGGGATCCCATATGGGAACCGGCTCATGTCCTGACTGCTTCACTTCCTATCCAGCTCCCTGCTTATGGCCTGGAAAAGCAACAGAGGATGGCCCAAATCTTTGGGTCCCTGTGCCCATGCAGGAGACCTGGAAAAAGCTCCTGGCTTGGGGAGGCTCAGTTCCAGCCATTGTGGCCATTTGGGGAGTGAAGCATGGATGGAAGATCTTTCTCTCTGTCTCTCTTTCTCTCTACAAGCTTGGTTTCCAATAAAAATAAATAAATATTAAAAAAAAAAAAAAGATACCAGCTAGAGACAGAATGGAATCAGAGCTCACAAGGGCCCAGTGCTGTGGCACTTCAGGTTAAGCTGCCACCTGTAACTCCAGCATCCCATATGGGTACTAATTCAAGTCCTGGCTGCTCCATTTCCAATCCATCTCCCTGCTAACATGCCTGAGAAAGTACCAAAAATGGCCTAGTTGTTGGAGTCCCTGCACCCACATGGGGAATCTGAATGGAGGTACAAGCTCTTGGTTTCATTTTGGCACTTCCAAACCTGACACGTCTCCAGTCCCAGTTCCAAACCATTTGAGCACAAGGAAAGCCCAGATCCTAACAACTAAAGATCCGTTACTACACTGTTAGGTACTTCCCTTGGCCACTGATGTGTGACCTTCCTTGGGTGACACTAGTGAACAGCACCAGCATGTTAAATGTGCTGTGTGCAAATAAAATAGCAGCGCCTGTCTGAACAGAATCAGGTACTGGTGCCCACTGAAGGGTCATGTGCTGAGGGAAAACCCCAACGCCCCCCTGCCCTTTGAAAATCCCAACCCGCCTCCCTGTTGGCATAGATTAGCAGATGCTCTTCCTGCTGTGCTGTCTTCCTTGTGCTCCAGCATGAGCCCGGAGAAGCCTTATCAGAGTGCACATTGGCCTCTCGCCAAGGTCCATTACAAGGGAGTCAGAGAACTGACGGTCAGTATCAGAAAACCAGGGAAGCGTACTGTGTCTTGGCACAAGACAGGGTGGAAATGCCAGGGCATCAGTACTCCCCAAAATCACTTCCCAACCATAGACTGTGGCTCTGGGGGGTGTAAATACTCAGCTGCCATCTCCTTGTTTGTGCCACTTTGAGGCGGATGTTTCTCACCATTTTTAGGGTTAAGCATTAGTTACTCTCAGTCGGGGTTAGCATTCAGACTGCCTTCATTCAGTGCCTCACTTCCCTAAAGTGTATCCACTGTGTACCTTAACTCAAGCATAGGTCTCAGGGCCTCTTGGGGGGACTCAAGTTAAGATCATATCTTTAGAGTTGCAAAACCCTGTGCAAAAGGAACAAAGCTAGTAACCAACTTTTAATTTATTTTTTATATTTAAGAGGCTTCTTGACTTATCTATTTGAAAAGTAGAGCTGCCAGGAACAGAGACAAAGAGAAAGCTTCCATCCACTGGTTCACTCCCCCAATGGTAACAATAGCTAGGCTCGGGCCCGGCCAAATCCAAGATCCAGGAATTCTCCCATGTGGATCTCCCATGTGGGTATAGGAGTCCAAACACTTGGCCCATCTTCTCCTGCCTTCCAAAGCCTGTTATCAGGGAGCTGGATCAGAACTGGAGCAAACAGAACTCTGGCACTTCAGTAACTGGATACAGAAAGCTTAAACAGCTGCACCACAAACCCAGCCCTAAGTCAACTTTTTTTTTTTTTTTTTGAGATTTATTTATTTTTAGTGGAAAGTTAAATTTACAGAGAGAAGCAAAGACAGAAAAAAAAAATCTTTCGCCCACAGGTTCACTCTCCAAGTGGCCACAACAGTCAATCTCATATGAGAGCTAGTTTGTGTCCCGGCTGCTCCATTATCGATGCAGCTCTCTACTAATGCAACTGAGAAAGCAGAGGAAGCGAGCCTGAGTGCCTGGGCTCCTGGTACCCACATGGAAAACCTGAATGGAGTTCCAGGCTCCCAGCTTTGGCCTCATCCAGCCCTTGATTATTGTGGCCATTTGGGGAGTGAATCAGTAAATGGAAGCTATCTTGGTCTCTCCCTTACTCTCTGTAATTTTGCTTTTGAACTAACTAACTAACTAAATAAATAAATAAATAAATAAGGGCCAGGCGGCGTGGCCTAGCGGCCAAAGTCCTCACCTTGAAAGCCCCGGGATCCCATATGGGCTCCGGTTCTAATCCCGGCAGCCCCACTTCCCATCCAGCTCCCTGCTTGTGGCCTGGGAAAGCAGTTGAGGACGGCCCAAAGCCTTGGGACCCTGCACCCACGTGGGAGACCCTGAAGAGGTTCCTGGTCCCGGCATCGGATCGGCGAGTACCGGCCCCTTGCGGCTCACTTGGGGAGTGAAACATCGGATGGAAGATCTTCCTCTCTGTCTCTCCTCCTCTCTGTATATCCGGCTTTCCAATAATAATAAAATCTTTAAATAAATAAATAAATAAACCTTTACAAAATTAAAGGGATATCACCAGAGATAAAGAGGGGCTGAATGCTAAAGAAAGTGTTCGTGGAGAGAATCAAGATGATGAAATAGAGTAAGGACATGTTTAAACAGGCAGAGAATCATTAGCCAGGGTGAAGTAGAGAGTGTTAGGATTAGGATAAGGGTTAAGGTTAGAGTTCGGTTCTGGGTTAAGGGTTAGGGTTAAGGTTAGGGGTTAGGGTTAGAATTAGGGTTGGGATTAGGATTTAGAGTTAGGGATTAGGGTTAAGGGTAGTGTTGGGGGTTAGGTGTTATGATTTAGGGTTAGAGTTAGGAAATAGGATAGAAAAGACTGATGGAGGGGGACATCTGCAGGTCTATGGACACAGGGAAGCCACGGAGACTCAGAGCAGTATTACAGTGACCAGATAGCTCAGTGGCAGTGGTGATCGGCAATTAGAGCTCCATTAGATCATTTATTTGAGATATTTCTACTTTTTGTTAGCTCCCAATGTTATAAATGTCCCTTTGAATACTGTTTTTGCTACATTTTGTGTGTTTTGATATTTTTGTTTTCATTTTTATTTCTTAAAAAGTTGTTTTCTCATTAATTTTCTCAATGACACATGGTCAACATTAGCATCATTTTCTCCAAGAAGGTTTTTGATTTTCTTTTTCATTTCTTCACAACACATTGGTCATTCAGTAGCATGTTATTTACCCTCATGTTGTTTTAAGTTTTTATTTTTATTCTTGTTCTTGGTTTTGTTTCATGGATTTTCATTTAAGAGCATGTATAGCAACTTTAATAAAATGTCATATCCAGATATGAAGATACGATGTAGTATGCATCTCTACTTCCCAATCAAAGATGGACTCCCAACGGAACTGCTAACTATATCTTGACAATACGGTGCTGGACTCTGCCATTGTTCATACCTACAATGTCATGATACTCTTAAACAGCAGAATGTTGAACTTATGACTGTTTATGAAGGACTATACTATTGTAAAAATATAGGGGGAGTCAGTGGGGAAAGGGGTTTAGGGAGGGGAGATGGAAAACCCCAGAGCCTATGGAACTGTATCATAAAATAACATGATAGCCTAGTGGCTAAAGTCCTCGCCTTGAGCACACTCGGATACCATACGAGCACCAATACTAATCTCAGCAGCCCCACTTCTCGTCCAACTCCTTGCTTATGGCCTGGGAAAGCAGTCAAAGACTGTCTAAAGCCTTGGGACCCTGCACCTGCTTGGGAGACCCAAAAGAGGCTCCTGGCTTTGGATCAGCTTAGCTTCGGCTGATTCGGCCATTTGGGGAGTGAGGCAGAGGATGAAAGATCCTTTTGCTGTCTCTCCTTCACTCTGTAAATCTGCCCTTCAGAAAAAAATAAATAAATCATTCAAACAAAAAGAATAGATAAGAGCTGAACACACTGTAAACAGATCTGACCTACATGACATTTATTGTACACGTTGTCAAACAGCAGAACACATTATTTCCAAAAATGTGCGCAGCATTCATCAAGGCTGACCACACTGTGCTCTATGCAACAAGCCTCAACAAATCTGAAAGAGTCACAGTCATTCAAACTTGTTCTCTTACTATTACTGAATTAGCAATCAATAACAGAAAGATATCTTTTAAAAGATTTATTTATTTATTTTTGGAAAGTCAGATATACAGAGAGGAGGAGAGACAGAGAGGAAGAGCTTCCATGCCATGATTCACTCCCCAAGTGGCCACAATGGACAGAGCTGAGCCGATCCGAAGCCAGGAGCCTAGAGCTTCTTCCGGGTCTCCTATGCAGGGCTGCAGGGTCCCAAGGCTTTGGGCTGTCCTCGACTGCTTTCCCAGGCCACAAACAGGGAGCTGGATGGGAAGTGGAGCTGCCAGGATTAGAACTGGTGACCATATGGGATCCCAGCATGTGCAAGGCAAGGACTTTAGCCTCTACACTATCACATCGGGCCCAAGAAAAAATATCTTTAAAACCCTCCAGATATGTGCAAATTAACAAGCACACTTTTAGAGAGAAAAAAAAACCTCTCTGATTAAAAAATTACAAGAAAATTGGAAAATATTTTGAATTACATGAAAATGAAAACCAAAATATAAAAATCTGTGAGATGGGCAGGAGCTGTAGTACATTGGCTTGAGGTATACTTTGGGACACCCACATCCCATATCCTAGTGCCAATTCAAGTTCCCTCTCCTTCAATTCCAATTCAGTTTCCTGCCAACAATACACCTGAAGAGGCAACAGATGATGACCCAAGTATGTGAATCCCTGCCAACCATATGGGAGCCCAGATGGAGTCTCCAGCTGTGTAAGCATTTGTAGGGTGATCTCTGGCATTCTCTCTACCCCTCCCTCTCTGTCACTTGGACCTCAAATAAATAAGTAAACCAATCTTCTCTCTCTCTTTTTAATTTTAATGTTGTTTACATAGTTGAGAGGGATGTATGCCCATGTAAGCCACTAATTAGGGTGGGGAGGTAGGTGGGTAGGATATATATTTCAGTTCTTTTTATTCTTCTGGTCTGCTGGCAGGTGGCGGGGTGGGTAGGATGGCAGTGAAAGGTACTGCTCCTTACTGTCAAACTACATCAGCACTGGGAATGAAGGATAGTCCTTTTATGACGCCTTAGAGACCCAGATGTGGGGAATTGTGTTCCGAGGATGTCATTTGAGGGTCCTGACAGTTCTAAGACATTGTTGGCTTCATTGCACCAGGGTTGAGAGAATCTTTCCAAGGTCTATGGACTGACCAAATTCACCTCAGTGTGCATCGATAGACTCAGGAAGTTGCTGCAAAGCCTGAACAAATGAGTTGTTCAACCTGTTCTGCTTTCCATCCTCTGATGTCCCCTGCTGGCCAAATGAGCTGGCCATCATGTCCACTGTGTGCGTCTGGGCATGCTGACCACAGTAATGTCGATTCCTGTCAGGCAAGTTCCATGGTCCAGCTTGTCTCGGCCTGTCACCACCCCCAGTTCTCACACAAACCAGCAAATGCTACAGTCCCACAGAGGCAAATCCACAAGTTCCCTACAGATTCTGCTTCCAAGGGTGGAAGAGGAGATCCCTGAACCTATAGAACTATATCATGAAATATAAAATTTAAAATCATCATCTTCATCTGCCCCCTCGATGCAGTTGTTTTGTATTCTGCTGGGTGCTGTGGCCCAACCCTATCAAGCATGCCCCTCCAATCCCAGCTATTTTTTTTTTAAGATTTATTTATCTTTATTGAGAAGGCAGATTTACAGAGAGAAGGAGAGACAGAAAGATATTCCATCTGCTGGTTCACTCCCCAAATGGCCACAATGACCAGAGCTGAGCCAATCTGAAGCCAAGAGCCACAAGTTTCTTCAGGTTTCCCACACAGGGGCAGGGTCCCAAGACTTTGGGCTATCCTCTACTGCTTTTCCAGATCACAAACAGGGAGCAGAAAGGGAAGTAGGGCAGCTGGGACATGAACCAGTGCTCATATGGGATCCCGGTACATGCAAGGTGAGGATTTAGCCATAAAGGAATCATGCCAGGCCCCCAACCTAGCTTCTGTGTGTGCTTGTGGGTGGCAGCTGCTCTATTTAGCCCTACCCAGGTGTCCCACGTCCATTTCCCCTTCTAAACCACTCTGTTTTAGTTCCTTCGTCTACCTGCGAATTCAATGGCCCCCCAGTCTGTGGAAAACCTCAGAAGTCATTTCTGTCTTGTCAAACATACCCTCAGCCACTCCCACTTCAACATGTCCCCCCATCCCCTTCCCCAGGCAATCTGCAGCCTCCACGCCTGGGCCGGGGGTCATGTATCCACACCTTGTGTTCCCTGCCTTCTCCACATATTTTAAGAAAAACAAATAAAATAAGTAACTATGCTGGTACACTGGTGTAGTTAACACAGATTTGGCATTAATCAGGCACAGAGTGTCTGCCAGCTATTGGCTGTTTTACTCCCAGCTGTGTTACACTTACCTAGGTACAAGGCAACCTAGGCCATTGCTTCCAGCAGGGGGAAAAAACCAATCTTACTAAAAAGCATTCTATGAGACAGAGTCAAAGTGCTATTTAGATAGAAATGCAAGCAAAGAAGGAAGATTCATAGAGAAATAAATGAATTTTTTTCTCTTTAAAAATTCATTTTTACTTCTTATAAGTACATTTTTTCAATGAATCAGCAGAAAATGTCCAGAAAAATCAGTGAAATTCTTTAAGAAGACCATTCAAATCAATAAACATCTAGACAGACACATCAAGAAAAATCTGTTTTAAAAAATTGTGGGAAAAAAATTGGTCAGTGCTTGCCATGAGCTGGCAGCTGGGATTGGAGTGTGAGGAGTAGCTTTAAAGGAGCAGGGAACACACCTTAGGGGTGGGGAATGCTCCAGATGTTCCCCGTGGTGTTGTCTGTGTGCACATCTGTTAAGCCTTGTAGAACTGAATGCCTGGGAAAAGTGAATTCCACTTCCTGTGGATTACAGTTCAACTGCTCTGATGTTCAAGAAGACACAGTGAGGGGTCATTTGGCCTAGCAATTAAGATGAGTGTTGAGGGCAAGCTTTGTGACCCTACAGGTCAAGCTGACACATGGGACAGTGACAGCCCATGTGAGAGTGCCAGGTTCACATCCTGACTATTTCCAAACTTTGGATTCAGTTTCTTGCTGGGAGAAAGCAGATGAAGACACAAATACTGGAGTTTCTGGCACTCACACAGCAGACTTGAATGTAATTCCTGGCTCCTGTCTTCTGCCTGGCCTATCCCTGGCAGTTGTGGGCATTTAGGGGATAAACCGGCGGAGAGGACAGCCTGGGAGGCAGCAGTGCTGACTCAGTGCCTGAGTTCCTGCCATCCACGTGGGAGTACAGACAGCCCTCCACCCTTCATGTGAAATGAACATTCTTCTCTTAGCTACCAGTGGCTTGATATGGGGGATGGTGGATGGAGCATGTGTAGTGCAGTCAGCTGCTTCTTGGTGTTCTTCCTGCCCCACACCCACCCTAAGGTCTGCGTCCCTGCCCTTCCCCATTGAGGTCTGACTTAGGGGAATTGGCAAAAGATAGGCACAGACCGAAAACTGTTTTTCACTTTCCTCTGGCTGTGGCAGGTGTTTAGATGGACTTTTTGTTGTTGTTGTTGTTTTGGATGATGTGCTTGTGCGTCTTATAAACTCCAACTTGTTGGCTAGCTATCTCTCACATGTACCTTGAATTTGTCTCAGTGTTTGATTACCGGAAATTCTCCCCAAATTGCAGCACTTTGCAATGGTCACTGCTCTTGACTGAGACAATCCCACCACCATGCCTGGGCAGCAGAGTCTGATCCTCTCCCCACCTCTCAGCAAATTCTGTGTCTCTTTCCTTTTTCCAGTGATTTATTTATTTTACTTGAAAGGTAGAGAGAGAGAGAAACAAAGGTCTTCCTCCCACTGGTTCACTTCTCAAATGGCCTCAAAGGCCAGAGCAAGAGGAATTTGCAGGCAGAAACCTAGAGCTTCATCTGGGTCTCCCACATGGATGCAGGAGCTCAGGGATTTGGACCATTCTCCATTGCCTTTCCAGGCCATCAGCAAGGAGCTGGATTGAAGTGGAGCACCTGGGACATGAGTCAGTGCCCATACAGGATGCCAGCAGCGAAGATGGTGGCTTCACCCATTGTGCCATGATGCTTGCCCCAACTATTGTTTCTTTTTTTTTTTTCATTTTTTACTATATTTTTTACAATCTTTTTTTTTTTTTTACAATCTTTACATCATTAATTAGCGTAAAAAGGTTCAAGGGCTACAGGAAAGTGAGTAAGACTATTATTTCCATATTGTTTCTTTCATGTATCGGAGGGAAAGGGGGACCAACTATTGTTTCTTAAAAGCTGGTATTTGCTTTTTGTTACAAGAATAAAATCTAGCTCTTATAATTGGGGTTAAGTTTTCATTTCTGTTGCTGTTACAACCATTTGTTGTAACAGCAATAAGGTATCTTGCTTATTTCACACAACATACTGTTTCTGATGTTTTGTCTGTGAGGAAGTTTACTTCATAGATTTTGTGAAATTTTTTCTTTCTATTTCCTCAAGGCTCTTTTTCGCTTTCTTGTGGATCATGTTTTACAATATCTGATAGTTGGGACCTAGCAATCATATTTATGAAAAGAGACCCCACTGGGCTAAGTGCAGTAGCATAGCAGGCTTATCATCAGCCTGTGGAGCCAGCATCCCATAAAGGCGCTGGTTCATGGCTGCTCCGCTTCCCATCTAGTTCCCTGCTAACGACCTGGGAGACCATCAGAAGATGGCTCAAGTGCTTGGGCCTCTGCACCCATGTGGGAGACCTGGAAGAAGCTCTGGCTTGCTGGCTTCAGATTGGCTCATCTCGCTATTGGAGCCATTTGGTGAGTGAGCCAGTGGATGGAAGGTCTCTCTTTCAAGTAAAAACATGAATAAACCATAAAAGAGAGAAAGAAAGATAAACACTTATATTTACCCTCATGCTGGCGCACAGTTCTGGAATGTGGCCTGGAACCAGTAGGACCAGTAGGGCTAACTCACCACTATGTAATCTAGAGATAACCCAGCCATTTGACATAGAGTACCACCTGAATGTCAACAGTTGTCAGCATTTTTCCCCCATGTGGTCAGATTCCTCAGGGATTCAGAATTCTGGGTATGAAACCAGTCCTCTGAGAACCAGCTGGGGTGGAGCTCTGTATGAAGGCTTTTCTGCCTAGGAGTGGATTTTCCCCCCAACCCAAAGGCTCATATGTAGAATATTATCCAGTATTCCAGTTCCCTTAAGTTGGATGTTCCCAACGTCAGAAACTGGTTTGGCTTCACCAGCCCCTGCCCCTCATTGTGTGATGGACAGGCCTAGATGTTGCCTAGTTACTAGGCAGGGGAAAGAGTGGGGTGGGAAACTAGAATGTGTGTGTGTGTGTGTTTATGTGTGTGTGTGTGTGTGTGTGTGTGTGTGTGTGTCTATCTGTCTTTGTGTATGTTTGCCTTTCAAAGCAATAAAAATAATGTTTAAAAAATAGATAGGGAGACCTGGCACAATGGCTCAACTGACTAATACTCCACATTACAAGTGCCAGGATCCCACGTGGGTGGCAATTCATGTCTCAGCTGCTCCATTTCCCATCCAGCTCTCTGTTTGTGGCCTAGAAAAGCAATGGAGAATGACCCAAGCTCTTGGGACCCTGTACTCACGTGGGAGACCTGGAAGAAAATCCTGGCTCCTGGCTCATTTTTCAGATTGCCTTAGCTCTGGCCGCTGTGGCCATTTGGGGTGTGGGCCAGCACATGGAATCTTTCTGTGTCTCTTTCTCTCTGTAAATCTGCCTTTCCAATAAAAATAATAAATCTTCAAGTAAATAAATCTTTTAAAATCATTACACTATTTACAAAAACATAAAAGCCAATCATAAAATTTATAAAAAGCCAAAAAGACCCAAAATAGTAGAAGCAGTTTTGAGCAAAAGAACAAGCTTTCAGGCATGACAACACCTGTTTTGTAAGACATACAGCATAAGATGTTGAGGTGAGAGATGGTAACTGACTTTTATTTAAAAGATTTATTTTATTTTTATTGACAATTCAGATTTACAGAGGAAAGACGATACAGAGAAGAAGATCTCCATCTGCTGGTTCACTCCCGAAGTGGCCACAATGGCCAAAGCTGAGCCTATCTGAAGCCAGGAGCCAGGAGCCTCTTCTGAGTCTCCCACACAGGTGCAGGGCCCCAAGGCTTTGGGCCGTCCTCCACTGCTTTCTCAGGCCACAAGCAGGGAGCTGGATGGGAAGTGGAGCAGCCAGAACACAAACTGCTATTCATATAAAATCCCAGCGGTTGCGAAGCAGGGATTTAGCCACTAGGTTATCGTGCTGGGTCTTTTGTTTTGTTTTGTTTTGTTTTGTTTTTTATGGTATGTGGGGAAGGTGAGGAACACTGAGCCGGAACCTGCTACCCTGACCCCCAGGAGACTGCAGATTGCCCAGGGAAGGGATCCAGGGATGTATTGGAGTAGCAGCAGCTGAGAGCATGCTTGACAGGAGAGGAATGACTTCTGGGGATCTCCACAGACTGAGCCACTGCACTCACAGCTAGGCAAGATTGCTCAGGGAGAGTGGTTTTGTGGGGGCACATGCGGGGGGGGGGGGACTAGAAAGCATTTCTGGGTCAGCCCATGTGGGAAACCTGGGCTGGACTAAATAGCATCACCAGCTGGTGCATGAAAAGTCTGGGGCTCTGGAGCATGCCTGGCTGGACTAGGCTATGGTACCCACCCACAAGTGTCAGAACAATTGGTGGGCCACAGCACACACAAGAACACAAGAGAAGCAGATCTGGGGGCAGATGCTGTAGGAGACTTGTGGGCTTGCCTCTGTGGGACAGTAGCACACACTGGTATGTGTGAGAGCTGGACAGGCTGAGTTTGGGTGGACCATGGAACTTGCCTGACACCTGCAGGAACCGGGGCTGGGAGGAGGCCAGGCTGAGTCAGACTGGGCCAGGCTGCAGCACCCACTAGCATGCATGAGAATCAGGGATGGGAATGGACCTGATAGGAGAACTTGGGGAACTCCCCTTGTGAGGAGGGGCTCGAATGTCACTCTGGAGATTGATGAGATCCCTCCATTTTGGAGCTGGCACCACCTTGGGTATCTGCTTCCCTCCCAGGACTTGTAAATTTTGTGCCATTCCAGTTGCCCACCAATCTGCTGTAACCTCATAAGCCCACCCCCCATATGTTCATGAATAATACCTGACAACTCCACCCATCAATTCCTCACAGCCCCTTTGCCTAATCCCCACCCACCTACCAATCCCCTGCAGCTCCGACAATCCTATCCATCAATCCCTCAGGTCCCCGTGACTCCTGCCCCTGCCTCTGCCCCAGAAAAGGCACAATCTAGCATGCGTCTTGCTTCGCTTGGCGTGCTGCCCCTTCCCCTGACCAGCCCTTCCCCTGTCATCCTTAGTCTTGCTCTCCACTTGCCCTTCTCTTGCAGTCCCCTCCTGCCACCCCTTTTCTCTCTGCCTCAACTCCTGTCCCTACCCTGTTGGGATAAAAGACCTCCTAGATGCCTCACTGCTAATTGTGGCAAACTTAACCAAAAAAGAGGACTTAGCTGTAAGAAAGGACTAACAGCTGCCTGAAAGAACTAGCATCCCTGCAAGGCTCAGATCCCACTGGGGAGCACAGGAGCCTGGGCTGAGGATGGGTCAGGCCAGACAAAGCAAATTTTTGTCAGTAGTTGTGGAGCTGGGTCTGGGGACACACGAAGCTGGACTAGTCTGCAGCCAGTCACACAAGAGCCAGGACAGGATGTGGGCCATGCCCAGCTGGGTTAGGCTGTAATACTCACCAGTGAGAGTTGAGAATGCGGGCAGGTCATGCCAGGCTGGGTCTAAGCATCCACCAAAATGTATAAGATGCAAGGCCAAGAATGGGCCTGGTAGGGAAACTCTGGGGACTCCCCTGCTGGGCTGCAGCTGCCACAGTGCAAGGGCCAGGGTTTGGAGATGACCGGGCTGTGCAAGGATGCAGGACCCATTGGCATGTGTGTAGGCTGGGTCTTGGGTTGGGTCAGATTAGACTAGCCTCAGGCACCCACTGGCACTTGCAAGAGCCAGAATGGGTGTGGGAAGGCCAGGTACCCACTGGGTCACATAATGTCTGTGTCTGGGGGTGGTCTAAGGCTGTGCTAGTCTGTAGTACCTGCTAGTGAGTTCCAGGACTCAGGGCTGGCCATGTCAGGCTGGGCTGCAGAACCCACTGGCATTTGCAACATGTGGCATGGTAGGAAAATTTAGGGAACTCCCATGCTAGGCCTCAGCTCCCACTGGTAGACACAAGAGCCAGGGCTGTGGGTGGACGAGGTCAGGGTAGGCTATAGCACCTGTCAGCATACATGTAGGTTGGGTCTGAGCGTGGACCAGGCTGGGCCAATAAACAGCATGCAATGGCATAACTGAGAGCCAGGATAGGATGCAGGCCAGGCTGGGATAGACAGCAATATCCACCAGTTTAAATGAAGGTTGGACTGGGTGTGAACCAGGCTGTGTTAGACTATTGTACCCACTGGCAAGAGTTGCAGCTGGGTTTGGGCCAGGCTGTGCTAAGCTGCAGCACTCATGGATGTGCAGAAAAGCCAGATGAGATGTAGAACCGATCAGGCAACAACTGGGGCTGGTGACAGGCCTGCTGAAGGCTAGTGTGGGTCGCCTCAACTCTGTCATGGCACCCTCTGGTATGCCATGGTGTGTCAGAGGATGGAAAGCAGAACAGGTTGGACAACTCATTTGTTCAGGCTTTGCAGCAGCTTCCTGAGTCTATGAATGCACACTGAGGTGAATTTGGTCAGTGCATAGACCTTGGAAAGATTCTCTCAACCTGGTGCAATGAAGCCAACAATGTCTTAGAACTGTCAGGACCCTCAAGTGACATCCTCAGAACACTCTTCCCCACATCTGGGTCTCTAAAGCATCATAAAAGGACTGTCTTTCATCCCCAGTGCTGATGTAGTTTGACAGCAAGGAGCAGTACCTTTCACTGCCACCTGCCAGCAGACCAGAAGAATGAAAAAAAAAAAAAAAATCAGAGAAAAAAGGGCCAGGCGGCGTGGCCTAGCGGCTAAAGTCCTCGCCTTGAAAGCACCAGGATCCCATATGGGCGCCAGTTCTAATCCCGGCAGCTCCACTTCCCATCCAGCTCCCTGTTTGTGGCCTGGGAAAGCAGTCGAGGACGGCCCAAGGCTTTGGGACCCTGTACCCGCGTAGGAGATCCGGAAGAGGTTCCAGGTTCCCGGCTTTGGATTGGCGCGCATCGGCCCGTTGCGGCTCACTTGGGGAGTGAATCATCGGATGGAAGATCTTCCTCTCTGTCTCTTCTCCTCTGTGTATATCTGGCTGTAATAAAATGAATAAATCTTTAAAAAAAAACATTAGCATAGGCAATGATTCTTCAGATGAGACCTCAGAAACACAGGTAACACAAATGAGAATGAACAGATAGGTTTACCTTGAATTGAGGAGCTTTTGCATAGCAAGGAAAACCAGCAACAGAGTGAAGAGAAAAACTGCAGTACACGTTAGCAAACTATTCATCTGACAAGGATTAACATACAGAATATATGAGGAATCCAATAGCAAAAACAAAAATTTCTTTTTAAAATAATATTTTGAATACACATCTCAAAGGATAATAGGGACAGGTGTTTCGCACAGCAGCCATGCTATTGCTTTAGGTTGCCTGGCTCAAATCCTGACTCCTTCCCTTCTGATCCAGCTTCCTGCTAATGTGCACCCTGGCAGACGCCTGGTGACAGCTTATGCACTTGAGTTGCTGTCACTCATGTGAGAAGGCCAGGCTTAGCCTGGGTTTCTGGCTTCAGCCTGGCTATTGTGGACACTGAGAGAATAAACCAGCAAATGAACAATCTTTCTTCTCTTTGGCTCTGCCACTGTCTCTCGTTTCTGTCTCTGAAGTAAAATGATTATGTGTTTAAAAAAGAAGGTATGTGCAGTGAAAACAAATAAATCTTTTAAAAAATTTAATTTTATTGTAAAGTCAGATATATAGAAAGAATAGACAGAGAGGAAGATCTTCCATCCAATGATTCACTCCCCAAGCAGCCGGAATGGCCGGAGTTGTGTCAATCTGAAGTCAGGAGCCAGGAGCTTCTTCTGGGTCTCCCACGCGGGTGCAGGGCCCCAAGGCTTTGGCCTGTCCTTGACTGCTTTCCCAGGCCACAAGCAGGGAGCTGGATGGGATGCGGAGCTGCCAGGATTAGAACTGGCGCCCATATGGGATCCTGGTGCTTACAAGGTGAAGATTTTAGCCGCTAGGCTATCATGCCAAGCCCAATAAGTAACTCTTAGGAAGAAGAAGGAGAAGAAGAGGAAGAGGAAGAGGAGGAGGAGGAGGAGGAAAAGAAAGATGAGAAGGAGAAAAAGGGTCTCGCACAGTAGGCTAGTGGCTGAAATCCTTTCCTTGCACACCCCGGATCCCTTATGGGTGCCGGCTCATATTCCAGCTGCTCTGCTTCCATTCCAGTTCCCTGCCTGTGGTCTGAGAAAAGCAGTGAAAGACGGCCCAGAGCCTTGGGACACTGCACCCATGTGGGAGACCCAGAAGAAGCTCCTGGTCCCTGGCTTTGGAACAGCTCCGCTCCAGACATTGTGGCTACCTGGAGAGTGAACCAGTGGATTGAAGACCTTTTTTCTGTCTCTCCACTCTGTAAATCTGACTTTCCAATAAAAATAAGTAAATAAGTAAATCTTGTTAGCCCAGAGGGTCCAGGGCAGATGGAAAGTCTCTAGGCGGCATGGCCTAGCGGCTAAAGTCCTCGCCTTGGACACGCCAGGATCCCATATGGGTGCCAGTTCTAATCCCTGCAGCTCCACTTCCCATCCAGCTCCCTACTTGTGACCTGGGAAAGCAGTGGAGGACGGACCAAAGCCTTGGGACCCTACACCAGCGTAGGAGACCTGGAAGAGGTTCCTGGTTCCCGGCTTTGGATAGGCGCAGCACCGGCCGTTGTGGTCACTTGGGGAGTGAATCATTGGACGGAACATCTTCCTCTCTCTCTCCTCTCTGTATATCTGACTTTGTAATAAAAATAAATAAATAAAAATAAATACATCTTTAAAAAATAATAAATCTTGAAAAAAAAAAAAACCACATCACTCTGTTAGGGAAACACAAATCAAAGCCACAATGAGATATAAAAATTTCACCTCCATTGGAATGGCTATAATGAGAAAACGGACAGCAAATACTGGCGAACAAGTGGAGAAAGGAAAATCCTTTATCCCATTGATGGGAATGTAAATCAGTATAGCTTATGTAAAACGGTTTGGAGATTCCTTAAAGAATAAAAATAGGGGCCAACGCCATGGGTAGTGTAGCACGCTAATCCCACACTTGCCTTGTCTGCATC
The DNA here is from genome assembly GCF_030435755.1 of Ochotona princeps. Classification (NCBI taxonomy): domain Eukaryota; kingdom Metazoa; phylum Chordata; class Mammalia; order Lagomorpha; family Ochotonidae; genus Ochotona; species Ochotona princeps. Next base: position 113,644,162 of record NC_080832.1, read on the forward strand.
TCATATGGGCACCAGTTCAAGTCCTGGCTGCTCAGCTTGCCATCCCACTCCCTGCTTGTGGCCTGAGAAAGCAGCGGAGGATGGCCCAACTCCTTGGGACCCTGTACCCATGTGAGAGACCCAAAAAAGCTATTGGCTCCTGGCTTCAGACCAGCTCAGCTCCAGTCACTGAGCCATTTAACAAGTAAACCAGGAAGTTGAGGATCTCTTTCTGTCTCTCCTTCTCTCGTTCTCTTTGTTATTCTAATAAATCTTAAAAAAAAAAATGAGAGAAAAGAAATACCATAATTCCCAGCGACCCATCTGCTGGGTATGCATCCAAAGGAAATGAAGCCAGCACATCAAGGAGAAACCCAATCTTCCACATTTACTGCAGTACTATTTATAATAGCAAGCTTTGGAATCAGCCTCAGTGTTATTGACAGATGAATAGATAAATGAGAAATATATTTTAATTTAAGTTTCCACAAACATCTTGAAGTCTCCCAGTGTTTATGGCAACATGGGTGGAAATGGAGGACACTGTGATAAGTAAAATAAGCCAAACACGCTTTCAAAAATAATTTAGACACAAACTGAAAGACAAGTACCATATGTTCTCATTCATATGTGGAAGCTAAAGTGTATATTTCAGGCCTGACATGATGGCTCAATTGGCTAACCTTCTACCTTGCATGTGCCAGGATCTCATATGGGTGCCAGTTCATATCCTGGCTGCTCCATTTCTCATCCAGCTCCCTACTTGTAGCCTGGAAAAGCAATAAAGAATTGCCCAAAGCCTTGGGATCCTGAAATCACATGGGAGATCATGAAGAAGTACCTGGCTTTGGATCAGCTCAGCTCAGTCCAGCTGTTGCAGCCAACTGGGGAGTGAACTAGCAGATGGAAGATCTCTCTTTCTGTCTCTCCTCTCTCTAAATCTGCCTTTCCAATAAAAATAAATAAATATTCTTTAAAAATGAAACAAAATGTAAGTGTCACAGTAGAAAGCAAAACAGTGACTATTAAATACTGGAAGGGAATGAAGAGGGAAAGAGGGAGATTAGAAGATGTCAAGATAGTCACACAGGAGGAATAAGTTCTGATGTCTGACAGTACAGTAAGGTTACTACTACTACACTCACAACCATCATTATGTGTGCTATAAACAGAAGACTTATGTTAGGAGCCACAGACTTATGGGCCTTAGACTTGGCCTACCTGACAGCCTGTTGCATTGCAAAAGCCTGCAAGCAGGGCTATAGCAAGCAGGATATTAGGCCAAAACATCCTCTGTAGAGCAAGCAGAATACAACCTCCACCCTTGTTCCTGTTCAGATAATTAGTTCCTCCCCTGTTTCAATATAGCTGATTAGTTCCTTCCCTGCTTCAGTGAAGATAATTACTCCCAGGAAACCCCTCCCTTTTTCCCCCCTCCCCTAGAGAAGAAGGTATATATATGAGGAGAAAAAATAAAGAGAGAGGCACTCTTTTCCGTGTGTTTCTTGGGCCAGCAGCCCGGGCTACCAGCCCAGCATTCCCAGTCCACCCTCAGGGTCTGAGCGTTGTGTCCTGCAGGTCGGGACAAACTTACAGCTTGCCAACACAAAGAAATGACCAGTGCTTATGGAGACAGCAATGCAAATTTCCTTGTTTTGACCATAATACATTGTACAAATGTATTAGATTATCAATACTATGCAATTATGGCAATAGTTAGATATCAATTTTAAAAGGAATTGGGTGGAGGATGATTGGCCTAGAGGTTAAACTATCAGTTAGGATGCCCACATCCCACCTTGGGGTGCTGGGGTTGGAGTCCTGGCTCTGCTCCCAGTCCCGGCAGCCGACCAGGCCTACCGTGGGAGGTCTCATTATTTTTTTTTTCCTGTATCGTTTTCTTTAAAAAAATCAAGATTTATTTTATATATTCTATTGGAAAGGCAGCTTTACAAAAATGATAAGCCACTTTGGTTCACTCCTCAAGTGGCCACAATAGCCAGAGCTGAGCCAATCCAAAGCCAGGGCCAGGAACTTCTTTCCGGGTCTCCCACATTGGGTTTAGGGTCCAAGGTTTTGGGCTGTCCTCGACTGCTTTCTCAGGCCACAAGCAGGGAGCTGGACGGGAAGTGGGGCAGTCGGGACATATGAAGCGATGGCCATATGGGATCCCATTGTGTTCAAGGTGAAGATTTAGCCACTGAGCCCTTATTTTCTTAATATTGTTTACATATCTGAGAGGGATGTATGACCATGTGGGTCTCCAATTAGGGAGGGGAAGGTCAAGGTATGAAGGATAGTGGGTGGAACAAATATTTCCTTTTTTTTTTTTCCTCCTGTGTTCTCAGTGGGAGAAGGGGAGCAGCTGTTCCTTGCTGTCAAACTACATTGGCACCCTGCAATAGTGGACAGTCTTTTGATGACACCTTAGAGACCCTGATGTGGGTGTTGAAGGGTGATACTTGAGTGGTTTTGATAGTTCTGAGACATTGCTGGCTTGAGACATTGTCATCTGACATGACCTCACCCTTGACTGTAGTGTACACCGGCCAGTGCAGGGTCAGGTTCAGTCCATCAGGCAATGCACATACTAGTGGGTGCAGCTGCCTGATCAGTTCTGCCCCCACACCCCTCTCATGTGACTGATGGATGCAGTGGCCTAGCTTAGCCAGGCCGAACCCACTCCAGGTCTGGTCTTCATGCACAGTGGCAGATGCCATAACCTAGTCAGGGTGACGCTCAATAATCACTTCCAGGCCCGCCCTCAGTCCTGTTTTTTGTACATGCTGGCATGCACTGTGGCCTAGCCCAGTCCATCTCGCATCCCATCTTGCTCTTGGGCATACCCATGGGTGCTGTAGCTTAGCTCAGCCCAACCCACCGCCAGACACGGCCCACACATATGCTCACACTTGCCACTGCCTTGACCGACTGGCCCGTCCCCAGTCTTGTCTCTCCTGCTCACCAGCAGGAGGTGGAGCCCAACAGGAGAATGCCCCCAGTTCCCCCAGCTAGGCCCACTCCCAGCCAGGGACCTTGCACCTGCCAGCGGGTACTGTGGCACAGCCTAACATGATTCACTTCTAGTCCCAGCAAGTTCCAGCTGGTTCTGTGGCCTATCCTGGCTGGCCTGCACCCATACAAGGCTGTGCTTTGAACGTGGTTGCATGCCGCCCAAACATGTCCACCTAGAGCCACTTTATCTTATGTCCATTGAAAAAAAATATTTTATTTTTACATGAAAGGCAGTTTATAGAGAAGGAGAGACAAGAAGATCAATTTTTTAAAAAGATTTATTTATTTGTATTGGAAAGGCAGATATACAGAGAGGAGGAGAGACAGTGAGGAAGATCTTCTGTCCAATGATTCACTCCCCAAATGACCACAATGACTGGAAAAGTGTCAATCTGAAGCTAAGAGACAGGAACTTCCTTCAGGTCTCCCATGTAGATGCAGGTCCCAAGGCTTTGGGCTGTCCTTGACTGCTTTCCCAGGCCACAAGCAGGGAGCTGGATGGGACGTGAGATTGCTGAGATTAGAACCGGTGCCCATATGGGATCCTGGTGTGTCGGTATCTCCCGTCCTGCGGAAGAAATCACCCGACACTGGAGGACGTTTCAGAGGCACTTTTATTCCAACCTTCAGTTCTTTTTTTTGGGCAGAAGCCTCTGGCTTATATATCCATCCTATCCGTTAAATCCGTTACCCAGAAGCCTTCAGTGAATTCAGTTAATTCCGTTAATTCCATTACGCAGAGGACCTCCTCCCCCCTCTCCCCAGGCCCCTGGTTTATCTCTCAATCCTATCCAATCAGCTTACACACCTGAGGCAAGCGGTAAAGGGCCAATCACAGGGCACTTCCAAGGCTCCAAGAGGAAGTAGGTTCCAGGTGCCATCTTAGGGCAGGGCATTGTCAGTGCCCCCAACACTGGTGCATTCAAGGCAAGGACTTCAGTCGCTAAGCTACCACGCTGGGCTCAAGAAGATCGATTTTCTCTCCCCACTAGTTCACTCGCCAGATGGCTGCAACAGCCAGAGCTAGACTAGTTTGAAACTGGGAACCAAGAGCTTCTTCTGGGTTCCCATGTTGGTACAAGGGCCCAAGGATTTGAGCCATCTGCTGCCACTCTCCCAGGTCCTTAGCAGGGGGCTGGATCAACTGATGCCCATATGGGATGCTGACACTGCAGGCACAGGCTTAGCCTGAGAGCTCATGGTTCTGGCAAATAAATGAATCTTTTTAAAAGTAGAATTCAGGGGCCCTGGTGCAGTAGCCTAGTGGCTAAAGTCCTCACCTTGCACACACCAGGCTCCTATATGGGCACCGGTTCTATTCCTGGCAACCCTGCTTCCCATTCAGCTCCCAGCTGTGGCCTGGGAAAGTAGTGGAGGACAGCCCAAAGCCTTCGGACCCTGCTTCTACATGGGAGATCCAGAAGAGGCTCCTGGTTCCTGGCTTAAGATCAGCTCAGTTCTGGCCATTACAGCCACCTGGGGAGTGAATCAGTGGACAGAACATCTTCCTCTCTGTCTCTCCTCCTCTCTGTATATCTGACTTTGCAATAAAAATAAATAAATATTAAAAAAAAAAAACTTGCAGAGAACACCTGGAACCATAACAGAGAACAGAGGACAGAACAAACTGATCTACTATCCCAGCCAAGTGTTGGCAGTGAAAATCTATGCAAATGGAGACTCTAAGGTGGACTATGTCAACCAGTGGATTCTGGAGAGACTTCATTGTGCTTGGGGTGGCGAGATCAACAGCAATTCAGAACTGTTGAACTATCAAAACCACTTGAGCATTGACCTCCGGAGCAGGTCCAACATCAGATCAGAGACCCTGGGATGACTGGGAGGCTGGGTGGGGCTTCTCCCTTTATCTCCCCATCTTCGCCCAGATACAGGAAGGAAAAAAGAGAATGTGGAAACAATGGTCTTACTCACCTTCTAGCCCTAGACCCTTTGTGTCCTAATCAACTATGTAAAGATAATAATAATAATAATAATAATAATAATAATAATAATAGTGCCTGACGCAGTAGCTTAGCGACTGAAGTCCTTGCCTTGAATGCACCAGGATCCCATATGGGCACCGATTCTAATCTCAGCAATCCCACGTCCCTTCCAGCTCCCTGCTTGTGGCCTGAGAAAGCAGTCGAGGACAGCCCAAAGCCTTGGGACCCTGCACCCACGCGGGAGACCCAGAGGAGGCTCCTGGTTCCTGGCGTTGGATTGGTTCAGCTCCAGCTGTTGCAGCTGCTTGGGGAGTGAATCAAAATCTTCCTCTCTGTCTTTGCTCCTCTCTACATATGTCTGACTTTGCAAGAAAATAAATAAATCTTTAAAATAAAAAATAAAAATAAATACAATAATTTTTTAAAAACAGAATTCAGGAGGAATTTCAGAAGGAAAAATGTTTAAGGAAGAGGAAAGACAACTTTATGAAAGGTTTGGAGCCTCCCTCTGACTCAGTTTGCAGGTGATGCTTTCTTCACAATTAGTGTTTTCCAGCAGGGGCATAACTGCCTTTGGTAGCCGAGGAACACTTTCTTGCGCTAAACAGTATGCATTACTCTTAAGGCTGTTAAGGCTGTAGACACATGTGCTTTTGTCTGTGAAGGGTTTGGCTCCTATACACCCACCCTTAACTTGAAAACATCATTAGAAAAAATGAATGTAATTTCTTTAAAAAAAAAAAAGATTTATTTATTTTTATTGGAAAGGCAGATATACAGAGATAAGGAGAGACAGAGAGGAAGATCTTCTGTCTGATGGTTCACTCCCCAAGCAGTGACAATGCCCAGAGCTGAGCCAATCTGAAGCCAGGAGCCCAGAGCCTCCTCTGGGTCTCCTACATGGATGCAGGGTCTCAAGGCTTTATCTTCGACTGCTTTCACAGGCCACATCAGAGAGTTGAGTGTTAAGTGCAGCTGCCAGGATTAGAACCGGCATCCATATGGGATCCCAGCACGTGCAAGGCAAGGACTTTAGCCACTAGGCTATCACGCCGGGCCCAGAAAATGAATGTAATTTCATCCACACATCCAACCTCCTCCACCTCTCATTTTGGGAATGCGGTACAGAGCCACAGGGCTATTTTCCCTCTGATTGTGTGGCTGTGAGTGGAGACTGCTGCTGCTTGCCATGGAGTGCGTGGTCCTGCATATCCTAGCCCCAGAAAAGATCCAAGTTTCAAGGTCAGGGCTCAATACAATGGCTCAACTGGTTAATCTTCCCCCCTTAAAGAGCCAGGCGTCCCATCCGGACACTGGTTCTTGTCCCGGCTGCTCCACTTTCCATCCAGGTCCCTGTCTGTGGGCTGGGAAAGCAGTAGAGGATGGCTCAGGGTCTTGAGACCCTGCATCCACATGGGAGACCCAGAAGAAGCTCCTGGCTCCAGATCAGGTCAGCTCTAGCTGTTGCAGTGATTTGGGGAGTGAATCAGCATATGAAAAATCTTTCTCTCTTTGTCTCTCCTTCTCTGTGTAAATTTGCCCTTCCAATAAAAATAAATAAATTAGGGCCCGGCGGCGTGGCCTAGCAGCTAAAATCCTCGCCTTGAAAGCCCCGGGATCCCATATGGGCGCCGGTTCTAATCCTGGCAGCCCCACTTCCCATCCAGCTCCCTGCTTGTGGCCTGGGAAAGCAGTGGAGGACGGCCCAAGGCTTTGGGACCCTGCACCCACGTGGGAGACCCTGAAGAGGTTCCTGGTTCCCGGCATCGGATCGGCGCACACTGGCCGTTGCGGCTCACTTGGGGAGTGAAACATCGGATGGAAGATCTTCCTCTCTGTCTCTCCTCCTCTCTGTATATCCGGCTTTCCAATAACAATAAAATCTTTAATAATAATAATAATAATAATAAATTAATTAATTTTAAAAAATTCCAAGCTCAGTTTCTCCTGAATATATACCACTTTCACATCATCATAAAGTCAAAAGTTCTTAAACTGAACAATGCAATTTGAGAACCATGTACATCTATCTGGGCTTATCGAGTATGATCATGAAGTTACACTGGCAACTAGAGAGGCATATAAGGCTTGAATTTCATATAGCTTATTTTTTTCTTTTTCTTTTTTGTTATTACACTGCATTATGTGACACAGTTTCATAGGCTCTGGGATTCCCCCATTCCCTCCCCGTGCCCTCCCCCCATGGTGGATTCCTCCACCTTGTTGCAGTATTACAGTTCAAATTAAGTCGAGATTCTTTCGTTGCAAACATATACCACGCATAGAGCATATAGTTTATTTTTACAAAAATACTTAAGGGTTGGTGGGGCCAACGTGGCACAGCAAGCAAATTTGCTGCTGAGGCCCCTGCATCCCTAATGGGCACTGGTTCATGTTCTAGCTGTTCCACTCCTGATCCAACGCCCTGCTAATGCATCTGGGGAAGCAGTGAAAGATGACCCAAGTGCCTGCGTCTCTGCATGGGAGAACCTGGAAGGAATTCCTGGTTCCTGGCTTTGGACTGGCCCAGCTCCAGCTGTTGTGGCCATTTAAGGAGTGAACTAGTGGATGGGACGGCTCTCTCCCTGTTTCTGTAGTTGCCTTTCAAACAAATAAATAAATCTTACACACACACATACATACACACACACAAAACTCTGTTGGACAATACATGGGATGGGCTTTTGCACAGCAGTTCACATGATGCTGGAGGCTCCCACATCACATAGCAGAGTGCTTTCCATCCCAATTCCCCTGAAAACCACACCTTGGGAGGCAGCAGGTGATGGCTTCAGTAGCTGGACCCCTGCCTGCCGGTGGGGAGATCTGTGTTGAGTTCTGGGCCGCTAGCGTCTGTGTGGTCCAGCAGCTGTGGTAGGCATTTGGGGAGTGAAACAACAGACGGAAGGTCTCTCTTTCTCTGACTTTACAAATAAGATCTGAAAATTAATTATTCAAAAATATACTTAATGGACCTGGCGCAATGGCTCAGTGGCTAAATCCTTACCTTGCAAGAGCCGGGTTCCATATCGGTGCCAGTTCGTACCCCGGCTGCTTGACTTCCATTCTAGCTCCTTGCTTGTGGCCTAGGAAAGCAGTCGAGGACAGCCCAAAACCTTGGGACCCTGCACCTGTGTGAGGGACCCAGAAAAAGCTCCTAGCTCCTGGCTCTGGATCAGCTCAGCTGCAGCTGTTGCGGCCATTTGGGGAGTAACTCAGCAGGTGGAAAATATGTCTCTCCTCTCTGTAAATCTGCCTTTCAAGTAAAAATAAACAAATCTAAAAACAGCAACCAAAAGAAAAGAAGAGAAAGAAAAAGAAAAGGAAAGAAAAGAATAAAATAGAATAGAGGGGGCAGTGCTATAACACAGTGGTTAAATCACTGCAGTATCCCATAGATGCACCAGTTGGAGTGCTCCACTCCTAACTCCACTTGTTACATCAACCGAGCCTCTCCCCGAGAAGTGCTGCCCCAACTCTGCAAAGCAGCAATATTTATTGAGGAGGCAGATAAACAGACCAACTGGCAGGGGTCAGCTCTTTCTTTCAGAGAGTGACCCTAAAGTGAGGGTTAGATAGGTTTTTATAGATTGAGTTACACAGCCATGGGAACCAGGTGAGTTGGGCAGCCACAGGGGGCTGCCATTGGGACAAGGGTGGGCTCAAGCAGCCACAGGAGTCAGTCATAGGAACAATGAGTGAATAAATCATGTAATATTGATTCCTGGAACCGAGGGTTGCTGGCAGGGCCTTGTGATCTGGACCAAAAAGAAGGAAACTGGCAAAGCATTTTGTACAGAAGCATAAAGAGCAAGTTAGCAAGCTTATTCAGGCTTGAACCAAAGTGACTCCATTTTGTGACCGGATTTCCCACACTTTCTTTTTTTTTTTTTAAGATTTATTTTTATTACAAAGTCAGATATACAGAGAGGAGGAGAGACAGAGAGGAAGGTCTTCCATCCGATGATTCACTCCCCAAGTAAGCGCAACGGCCGGTGCTGCGCCGATCCGAAGCTGGGAACCAGGAACCTCTTCCAGGTCTCCCACGTGGGTGCAGGGTCCCAAGGCCTTGGGCTGTCCTCGACTGCTTTCCCAGGCCACAAGCAGGGAGCTGGATGGGAAGTGGAGCTGCCGGGATTAGAACTGGCGCCCATATGGGATCCCAGGCATTTAGCCACTAGGCCATCATGCCGGGCCCTTCACACACTTTCTAACTCCTTGTTAATAAGCTGGGGAAACAGCAGAGGATGGCTCAAGTGCTTGGGCCTCTGCACCCATGTTGGAGACCTGGAAGAATTTCCTGGCTCCTGGCTTTGGGGGAGTAATGGAAATTCTCTTTCTCTCCCTCTCTTTTTCTGTGTGTGTGTGGCCCACAGTATGGTGACCCCCTAAATCCAATATCTGCCGCGTCTGTACTCCATATGGACACTGGTTCAAATCCTGGCTGCTCCACTTCCAATTTAACTCTTTATGGCCTGGAAAGGCAGTGGAGAATGGTCCAAGTCCTTGGTACCCTGCACTCATTTGGGAGCCGCAGAAGAGGCTCCCAGCCAACCATATACAGCTTACCAATAGAACCCCTAAATGTAGGCAATAAATAGACTTAATTGTTTTGATATTCTTCAGCAAAGGTACAGGCGGTGAGGTCAGCAGGGAGCAGGAGCCGTCGCTGCTGACCCTGTGGAATCCACCGTTCTGACTCCCAGAAGCGCAGTAGCGGGCGCTGGCCATAAGGTTTGACCGCACCTGCAGCTTCCCTGCGCCTACTGGAATAGGTGGGGCAGGCCGGCAAGGCTCACCCCGGACTAATCCTCTAATCCTTGAGTCTTTCTGGGACTAACCCCACGGAGGCGGGGGATGGAGAGCAGGGCGATGTTCCACCTCGTCAGCATAAACTTGGATGTCCAGCAACAATCTCCTGGAGCGCGTCCCTCCTCCCCTGCACCGGGACCTCTAACTGCCACTCCAGCCCAGAACCTAGCTCCCTTGTAACTGCTCCCAACGGTCAGCCCCAAGCAAGCCCCATTGCCCCGAGGACCAGCCACACCCCTTCTGTTGGTATTTTACATCCTCGCCTTCTGGCTCTCCCTGTCACAGCTTGGACTAGAAGTTAAGAACAGAGTACCCAGGGCATAGGGACCTCAGAGCCAGGACAGAACCCCAGCACCCCTCCAGCGGTAGTGTACTTGAGCCTGTGTAGGGAGCTGTCTGGAGTTGATGGCTCTGGAGTGACCTGCAGTTCCAGTTCACGTTTCTAGAATGGGTTTCAGATCACTCCGTTCAAGTCTAGACTTCTCACATGGCACTGAATGGCTAAATAATTGTTCTAAAGGCTAGGATACCCCACTCCTCACTGGGGTGCGAATTAGGGCAGGACCAGCCTGTGCAGTGCTGGCCACAGTTGTGCCCCTTAATCCTGGCTGTGCTGAGAAAGGGCTCCCAGCCAGGCAGTCGTCAGAAGGTGGGTTAGGATGGCTGAGGAAGAAGGCGACATGGACGTGGATGAAGGGGATGTGTTTCTAGCATTTGCGCGGGGTCCCACTCCTCCCAGGGGGCCCATTCAGCAAGTCTTGGATAAGATCTTCTTTATCTTCCTGGCCCTCTTTCTCACCCTGCTGATGCTGGAGGCCGCTTACAAACTTCTCTGGCCACTACCATGGGCGAAGTTTGGGGACTGGCTCTTGGGGACACCTCTGAAGGAGGAAGAGCTGGAGTTGTGACCACTTTTCCTGTAAACATCGCGGTAATTTACCTGCCACAGAGGTGAGAGAGGGGACAGGAGAGAAATGGGGTTGTTTCTAGTTGTGAATGGGGACATACAGAAGACGTAGAGTCAGAATCCTAAACTTCCATCCTTGTTCTCTGAGGGAAATTTTTGGAAAAATATGTTATCTCTCATACCACTCAAAAGTTATGTAATAATTGCACATATTCAAGGGGGACTACGTGGTTTGACACACATATTACAATGTGCACCATCCATGCAGAGTAATTCACACACCCATGGTTTGAAATATTTGTAATTTATTTGGGTTGGGAACATTCAAAATCCTTTCTAGCTACTTTGAAAATGTATTATTATTAACTGTATTTGCTTTATTGTGCTCTGGAACACTTGAATCTAATCCTCCTCTCCACCGGCATTTTCTCCTTAATCACCTGCATGTCTCTGTCTCTTCCGTACCCTGCCCAGTCATTGTCTGCTGCTTTTCCGGAAGACCAGTGTTCATTGCTTCCATAAATGAACTATAACTTGCCTTGTCTTTCCGCGTCTAGATTATCTTAACACAACAACTTGCTCATGTTGCCTTGTCTTTCCGCGTCTAGATTATCTTAACACAACAACTTGCTCATGTTGATAAAAATGACAGGACTTCATTCTATGTGTATCTAGACAATATTCCAATGTGTGTCTACATACCACATTTGCTTTATCCATTCATTCACAAGTGGACATCTAGACTGAGTCTATGCCTTACCATGTATAGTCCAGATCTGGATATTAATCCACTATTGGATGAATAGTTTGCAAGCATTTTTCTCCATTCTGCGAACTCTCTCTTCATTCCGATATTGTTACTTTTGCTGTATAGACACTTTTTGCTTTGCTTTCCCTCAGTTTTATATAGATAGCCATCTGAGGCTTTTCCTCGTAGAGGTTGGTGGTGTGATGCAACAATGGAGCCCCTGCAAGGGATACCTATGTCTCCCATAGATTGTTGGTTCAAGTCGCAGTTCCTGTGTTTCTGACTCGACTTCCTGCGAATGCATCTGGGAAAGCAAGCAGTGGAAGCTGATCCCGAGTACTTAGGTCCTATGTGTGAGACCCGGATGAAGTTCCTGGCTTCTGGCTTGAGCTGCTCAAGCTCTGGCCTTGTGGACACTTAGGATGGAACCAGCAGTTGGAAGACTTCTCTGTGTGTCTTTCCTTCCTGCTCACTCTGTCTTTCAAAGAAACCTTTGAAAATGAATTTTTAAATTGATCATAGTTTCTAGGATGTCATTCTTTATATGTTCAAATATTCACAACTTAAAACAATCACCTTTTTGAGCATTTGAGGGAACAGAAATATTACTTGGACTTGATCTCTGTCAACAGCCTTTTAAAATAAACGTTGAACAACTGGGAACAATTCCTTCTCTTCTTTTTCTCCTCTTTTTTCTTCTTGAGCTTGAATTTCTACCATCCCATTTCCGAAGACTTTTTTAAATTATTTTTTTATTTTGATAATCTTTACATAGTTGATTAGGGCACAAAGGGTCAAGGGCTACAGGAAAGTGGGTAAGATTATCGTTTCCACATTTTCCCAAAACTTTTAAAAATGTTTACTTACGGGCCTGGCACGGTAACAGTGGCTAAAGTCCTCACCTCGTGTCAGGATCCTCTATGGGCGTTGGTTCGTGTCCCTTGGGAGGTGAATCAGTGGATAGAAGATCTCTCTTATGTCTCTCCTTCTCTCTGGAAGATCTGCTTTTCAAGTAAAAATAAATATATTTAAAAGACTATTATCATTACAATTATGAAAACTGAATTAATCAAATCACATACACTTCTGCAAATTTTTGTAATGATCATGAGGGAAATTTTAGTAAGACAAAAGATGTGTGTTCATGGTACATTAATGATAGATCACATGTCTTTTCTATTTTTATTTTTTTCACGTGTCTTTTTATTTAAGCCAGATAAGATTGCCCCAGGAAACTTTGGTTGTGAACTTTTTTTTAACTTGGAAAAAGTTCTTGCAAAGAGGAAGGAAGAGGGAGACCGTCTCTTGAAGGCATTTATTCTGGAATCGATTTTGGGAAAGTTGAGAATGTGAAAATAAAATCCTTTTTCTTTCCCAAATCCCAGCAATCTTTGGAGACCTTCATTGTTCTCAACTTGAAGGATGTGGGCTTAGACAACTGGGGAGAAGTGAGATAGGATGATTCTTCTTTTTAAGAGTGTAACTATTTCTTTGGAATATTTTTTAAAAAAGTTTTAATGGGCACAATAGTCTAGCAGCTGAAGTCCTCGTCTTGCACACGCCGGGATTCCATTATGGGCACCAAGTTGCCCCACTTCCCATCCAGCTCCCTGCTTGTGGCCTGGGAAAGCAGTCGAGGGCAGCACAAAACCTTGGGACCCTGCATCCGCATGGGAGACCTGGAGGAAGTTCCTGGCTCCTGGCTTTGGATTGGCTCAGTATCAGCCTTTGCGGTCACTTGGGGAGTGAATCATTGGACGGAAGACCTTCCTCTGTCTCTCCTTCTCTTTGTATATCTGACTTTGTCATAATAAATAAATAAATGTTAAAAAATTTTTAAAAAACATCTATAGAGGAAAGGAGACACAGAGATAACTCTTCCATCTGTTGGTTCACCCTTAAAACGGCTGCATCGGCTGCATCTGAGCTGATCCGAAGCCAGGAGCCAGCAGCGTCCTTTAGGTGTCCCACGTGGGTGCAGGGTCCCAAGGGTTTGGGCCGTCCTCAACTGCCTCCCTGGGCGATAAGCAGGGAGCTGGATGTGAAGTGGAGCAGCCAGGGCAGGAACCGGCGCCCATATGGGATTCCCGGTGCTCGAAGGGGGAGGATTAGCAGTTGCACAGGGGCCCAAGGTCGTGTTTTATGAGGCTTCCTGTGTCTCACTCGCAGAGGCAATCGGCACAGCTTTCCCTGGCTTTCATCCATCCACCATGTTCAGGCTCCGGACCCTCGGGGAGCCAGCACCGCGGGGCCGTGAGGAATCGCCCCGAATTGAGCGCAGAGCTACGGTTGAGGTCTCATCAACCGTGGCTGAGCCCTGCTTTAAGGTGGAGCTCGGAAAGCATGTTAATCACAGTAACAATAGTAACACCAACACCACATGCACGTGGCGGACAGTATTCATTCGTCCGCACCTGTGAGCGAGTTCGTGGCCGGGAGACCTAACCACCCGAAGTTAGCACTGGCCGCCGGGCAGCCAGGGGCCAGGGCTGCAACGCCCACTTGAGCCAGGGAAACCCGCACCTGGCTGATAGGAACGCAGGACCGGAAGCCTCCCAGAAGCCCAGCGGAAGAAAACGGTTTTATTTCCTACTTAAGACGCTTCTGACCTTTCCTGAAGCCCCGCACTGCTTCGGCGACCCCAGGTCTTCACTTGCTCTGTACCACAACACCCCCGCCCCTCCCACTCCGGGTGAAAAAAGTGTGTCAGTCCTCCTGGCACGCGACTGACGGGCGGTTGGGCTCGAGGCAGCAAGTTTCTGATTGGCGGAGTCCCAGAAACGCCGGCTGAAAAGAGCTCCCCTGGCTGGGGGTTCAAGGCCTGGCCGAGTTGGGACCGTACGCAAAATGGCGGCCCCTATTGGGATGCCCTGGGTGTGGGGGCGGGGACGGATACAGCCCCGCCCCTCCCCGCCCCTTTCCCTACAGGTCAGCTGGAGAAGGGAATTCTAGGCTAAGTGGGCGGTTCTAAGGGGCGGAAGAGTCTACAACCACTTCCGGAAGCAGGCTGACCGGGCTCCGTACAATAACATGGCGACACATATTGACTGGAGACGGAAACTCTGCGGCTTCCGGTGTGTAGAAGGGCCTGCGGTGGGAGGGGGCAGGCGGAGGGAACCATGCGAGGTTCTGAGATCTGAGGCGAGTGTCGTTTTGAGAGACCGTTTCTGAGGTGCGGGCCGGACTGTGTGTGGAGCGAAGCTTGGGAGGGGCAGTCGAGGGAGAGGTGCTGAGGACACCCGGACTCAGTCCGAGGGCATGCTTCTCGTATGTGTCAGTGAAGGGGAGTGGGACGGCTGGGGTTTGAGCTGGGAGGAGGGCTTGGCGGAAGCTTACCTTCCTTACCGCCCCGACCAAGGGGTGGATCTGAGGAGAATCGAGAGAGCCCGGGGCCGGGGGGCCGGGAGGGGGCTTACGATCGGCTCCAGTCTCAGAGAGAGAATGAGTAGAATTAGGGTGGGGTGAGAAGGAGGGGACTGGAGGTGACATGCCTCTTCCCCGAATGCCCGGTTTGTGGAATCCCATCAGAGGGCGGGATGTGAAGATACTTCAAGGAAGGGAAAGAAGAAGGGATTGTTGGACTGTCTGGATTGAA